>NW_006399981.1:3909362-3946219 GCF_000299155.1 Elephantulus edwardii
AAAAAAAAAATTGAGGAACTACGGTATCATCTTTGGTGAATTCACGGACCTGTGCAGTTGGAAAGTCCAAAGGTCAAGTAAAAAGCTCTGTTGAGGTATCTCCTCCCAAGCCACTCACGGTCTCAGAAACCTGCTGGAGGACCAGCTATGATGAGTCGGTTCTGACTCAACAATATGTGAGTGAATATTGTACAAGAATCTGTTTCTGTCGGACCTTCCTCATCAGTAAATCAGAAGAATACTAGCACTGTGATCACTGTTTAGAAGAAGAATGAACCAGTTATTTTGTCATACGTAAAGTCATTAGAACAGTACCTGGTACTATTAAGCATATGATAGTTAGTTGCCGCTCAGTCACACTCATGGCAATCTCTTGTGCAATACCAGATTGCCGACAAGCAAAGTAAGCACGGATTTACTTGTGCTTATTTACTAATCTGCTGTGAAAAACTTCACGTGGTTTCCTCACAGCAAAGATAGTGCTTCGAGGAATGGCTGCCATGTGTTTGTCTCCCAACCCCAGGGCACCTTCCTACAGAATCAAAGCCTCTTTTCATATCTGCAGTCCTTGAAAGACAAAGAGAACTCAGTCACAAGGTAAACACAAATCTCCTTGTTTTTACTTACTAATCTGCTGTGAATGGCTTCACACTGAACCAGGTAAAGGGGGGCTCCCTCTCCAGGAAAGGAGTGTCCCCCCAATTATTTACATTTGTTTACTAATCTCTTACCTATTAGTCTTTCTTTTGTTGTTGTTGTTGTTGTTTCCTTCCTTAAGCACTGTAACATACAATTCCAACATCTCTATATTTTGACACTGCTGCTAGATTTCTTTCTTGTTCACTTGCATTAGTTATCTTTACTGATTAGTAAACAAATCCTTTTGAGTTAATCTGCCCTTGTTCAAGTGCGTAGAATACACAAAACATGATCTTTCAGAAGCAAGTTGTCTGGCCTGTATTCCTCGAAGTCTCTATGGGTTTGAGTCACCAGATTTTCAGTTAATGGGAACCCTGGTAGCCTTGTCTGTAGGAGGCTGTGCTGCTAACCCAAAGTCCACAGCTCTTGTGGTTCAAATCCACCAGTGGCTCCTAGGGAGAAGGATGGACTATCTACTCCTGTGTGGCATAAAGCCTCGGAAGCCAAGTGGAGGGTCAGCTAGAAGTTGGTTCTGATCTGACAGCAATAAGATGAGATCTCAAGTAGTATACAACTATATGCGCTGCCTAAACTCATGGCCAAGAAATCAATTTTGACTCATAGTGGGCTTAAAAGAAAGATTAGAAATATTTTACAGAAACTCTAAGGCTATACATCTATGCTGAAGCAGACACCACATCTTTCCTTGTGGAGCAGCTGGTGGATTTCAATCCCTGACCTTGAGGTTAGTGGCTGAAGGCTTAACCCCTGCACTACTTTTTATATTAGACAACTAGCACATCAATTGAGGAATGAAGACATAGCTATGTGACTGAGTTTTTCTCTCTTTATATGAATATTTGGTAAACCATAATCTAAGCTAAATAGTCCAACAATATTTTGGTAAACTATGATCTATGTTGTTTGGAAGAGTAACAGATCACTGAAACAAAGGAAGACCCTCAATGATGGATTGACATAGTGACTTAACCAGGATGGTGCAAGATAGGGCAAGATTTCGCTCTGTAGTTCAGAAGGTCATTCAGAGTCAAAGACATCTAGCAACAAAACAATTATAATTCAAGAACATTTCTGGCTCTAAAGTCCAGTTCCTCTCATTTGCCAGTGATACAGACACAGGGGTCTGACAGCTGAGGGTTAACATGATAGCTGCTCTTAGAGTGTTGACTATGGGCTAATACATACCATGAACGCATACTCTATACAGAACCACACACACTATGGGTCTTGCTGAAAAACCACTTTCCGTATCATACGTCAACTTTTGTCCAGCCACTGTGTGAGGCAGTGAGATTTCAAAGGTGAACAAGCTGAATTCTTTACCTTCAGGAATCTTACAGTTCTGCTAATAGTTATGTGTATAATCACTAGACAGACACATTGTCTTTCTGTGTCAGGCTTCACTAAGTTCTGTAAAAAAACAATTCCAATATTTCAGCAGTCTACCACAGAAAAGGTATATTTCTTGCTCACATTGCTTTTTTTTTTTTTTTGGTTGTATAATAAATCATTCCACTTGGATGGGAGACCGCCTGGGAATACCGGGTGCTGTAGGCTTTAAAAAAAAAATAAAATAAATCATTCCAAAATTTAGCAATTTAAAAAAAAAAAACAAACCACACACATATTTATTATCACATATTATAGTTTCTTAGAGTCCAGAGGCAGGTTAGCTGGGTAACTGCAGCTCAGCATCTGTTAGGGGGCTTATACTGAAGCTGTCTAACCAAAAAGCCAAGCCCAGCCATGGAATGATTCTGACTCATTAAAACCCTTTAAGATTGTGTACCAATGAGGGAGTTTTTCTTTTGCTTTTCAAGGAGAGGAGCAAAAGGGAGGGGGGAGGGGTTTGTGCGGGGAGAAGGGTGTAACAATGAATGAATGGAATCCCAAAATCTCTGTAGATGTTCATTGAAATGAAAAATAAACAACCTAAATTAAAAAAAAAAAAAAAACAAAAAAACCCTTTAAGAGTTTTCCGAGGCTGTACGTCTTTACACGTGAAGGCTGTCGACCGTTCTGTCTAGTATCAGACGGTGAATTCGAACCGCCGATCTTTTAGTTGGCATCACAACACAATGCACTATGTATGCCACCAGAGCTACAGCTATCAGAGGGAATCATAATTAACTCAGTCAACTGGAGCTAGAAATTTCTCCTCCAAACTCTGACTGGAATGTTGGCAGGTTTTAGTTTATCATTGGCTTGAAAGAGTCATTGGATGGTGCAACTAGTTAACACGTTTGGCTGCTAATCAAAAGATTAGAGGTTTAAGCCCACCGAAGTGTGTTGCTAAAGAAAGGCCTAGGGATCTACTGCAGGAAAATCAATTCAATTCATCTCACTGTCCTCCAGTCAGAACTGATTCATAACTGACCTTCTAGTGGGTTTTCAGAGGCTGTAAATTGTACAGTAGGAGCCTGTGCATCTTCCTCCCTGAGAGCTGCTGGTGGATTTGAACTGCTTTTGGTTAATCAGCACAGCTCCCTATGAACTAGGCAACGTGCCTGGTACAGTTCTACTCTGACACACATACAGGGTCACCAGAAGTCAGTCAATTTGATGACAATTGGTTTTATCCATTATTTTGGCCTATTCCATTTTATCCATTACTTTGGATTTTCAAAGGCTGTAAGTTGCACAGCAAGAGATTGTTCATCTTTCTCCTAAGGAGCAGCTGGTGGATTTGAACCAGAAGAGAGGAGTGGTTTTGTTACTGAACTCAAGGGGTACTTTCCATAGTCAATACCCAATAAGACAGATGGATTGCAATATCCATAGTACTTTATTTCAGATCTGGGAGAAAGCAGTGAGACCTTCTCAGAGACTGCCTCCCAGTCTGGGAGTGGTCATTAGGTTTTTATACTAGGGCTAGATACTAACTCACTTAATGATGCACACTTTTGTTAGTAAAATTAAAGAATTTCCACATCTGGGAAAAAAATTCATATACAAATACCAATACACAGGCAATTTGCAAAAGAGTAAACACATGTTTGAGAAAAACTGGCCTTGAAAAGACAAAGGCTAACTCAGGAAAGACTATCTCACCTCCTGGTAAACAGGCAAATTAAGATACAATTTACATATAGCTGGGAAAAAGCAGTTTCAAAGAGGTAAATGCTGATCTAGGAAAGATGCATTTCCTCTCCTGCTAAACAGACAGATTAAACTACTTTGCATCACTAAAGAAAGGAAACAAAGAATCCTAAAGTAAAGTAACTAGTTTTGCAGGCTGGAGAAAACAGATGCCAGTTTTATAACTATGTAATTATAGTTTTATAATTGGTACAAATTTAGAGAGTTCTGAACTTATTAATATCGCCCCATCAGTTTTAGGGTTTGCAATGCAACCACCTATGGACACATCACCAGAAAGGCTGATGAATGTGGTTTCTCTGTGACCCTTAGAATGAAAAAGAAGCAAAATTTGCCACACCCTCTATTTAAAAAGATGAAACACCTTTCAAACAGTTCAACATATTTAAAAAGCAGCCTTTCTATTTTCAGATAGCAGCCCAAAAGGTAAGATTTCTTGTCATTATGTGACAAGAGTATTTGTTATTTTCACTTTTGCAAAGCTTTGTAAATGTAAGCCCTGTTCATGCCCCCTAAGCAGGTGTGGAAGGGAGTTCCTGAATCGAACATTAAGTGAGCTTGCTTTTTCAGGAACACAATTAGGATGCTGTAGAAACAAGCCTTGCCTTGTCTCCCAAGGAGGAAAAGAAGAAAGTCTTTGTTCCCGAGCAAATGAAAATACAAATCACAAGACCAAGATTATAAATGCAAAACAATATATTAAAATGTGACTTGTGTGTAATATTTGCATGCATTTTAATATGCATCTGTCACTCTCTGCTAAATTCAGTAGCCGCTGCAAATATTAAACAACTGAGTACAATTAATGATGAGAGCAATTACTGCAAAAAGACATTTTAACCTATTTACATCCTGATTGCCCAACCTCCTGGTGTTTGAGGGCTCCATGATCTCAAATCAGATCGTTTTACTGGGCCCATCTCAGATCTCTTTGACCTAAACCCAAATCCCAAAAATCTCATAAGCTGATGTGATGACAACCTTCAAATGATCAGGAAATAACTGAAATCCATTCCTAAAATAACAGAGGGGGAATATATCAACCCTAAATATAAAAATGCTACAGAGATCCTTTGGAAAATATCTTTCCTACTTACTGTTAAGTCTGACCATATTTATTTCCCAAGAATCCATGAAGAATTATCTTTGCAACCTCAAGCTTCAGAACTGGGGTGTGTTTGTTTTTGTTTTGTTTTGTTTTCTCCACCTGTGGATTGGTTTGCCTGCCTTTCTGTGTATGTGCAAACTCTAAAAGCGGAAGCTGCTTTTAGGACAGTAGACAAATGAACCAGTGCTCAAGCTCTCAGAGAGTCCTGCTCTCTGCGCATAGAAGATTCTGGCTCAGGAAAGCTGCAGTTCCAAAGAACCCAGCTCCAAGTCATAAACTTGAAATACATCAAGCTCTTTGTTGTTAATTGGCACTTACCTCACCTGGAGGCCTTTGCCAAGGGGAGCAGAGGGGGTTTAATAGGGAAGGAAGAAAGCAAAGAGCTGGCAGTGCTGGAAAACACATGTGATTTATAGCTGGGGGGCTTCCCACCACTGAGGGTGCCAGCGCAACAAAGTGGCTTATGTGCTTTCTCGGCCCTCGGCTGTTTGTTTGGGGGGCAACGCGCAGACTGGGGCCTGAGTGATAACTGTTCAGCGTAATTACTAGGACAGCTTGAAAACTATACTCTGCTTTGTTTCAGCCCTCAGATGACGGCTGTCTGACCACTGTTTGTGCCAGTTTTATTTCAATGCGCTTTTCTTTCCATATTTCAAAGGTCAGTGTGTTTACTAGTGGCCCAAAAGGGCCTGTGTGTAAAGAGAAAGAAACACATGTGGTTAAGAGGCAGGGGAACTGGATCAGAGGCAGAACTGGATTTGAATCCTAGATCAGTTGCTTGATAAGCAGGAGGACTTGAGACAAGAGTGGATTTCCCCTTCCTTGTGATCACAGAAGGGCATGAAGTGAATCTTGTGGGTGTGGTTCCTTTTAGGTGAAAAAGAAAAAAATTCTAGAAATCTAGCTCAGGAAGGAGAAATGTAGGTGTTTCCAGTAAAGAAACATTATCATATGCTTGGCCAAGGGAATTAAAAAAAAAAAAAAAACCCAACCAAAATCTACTTCCTCTCCTTGAAATGGAAATATTTTCTTCTTCAAAGAAAGTGGCCTTGATTCCAGGCATGCTTGGAAACCTTGTGATTATTCTTAGTCAAGGAATATTAGCACTGGGAAATAACAGCAAACCCCATACACTTTCTCGAGAGTCTCTGTTTGGCTTTTTGACACCATTACTTAACAAAAATAAAGAAGGCAGCTGCTCAGTCTGCGTTACCTGCCCATATATAAAACATTAGTGCTTCTGTTATGAATATTTAAAAACAGCATCAGATTTCCATTACGTAAGCTCAATATCTATTTCAAATGTCCTTCAGGATTGCTTTTCTTCTAATCAGAGTTTTTCCCACTCTGGCTCTATTTTCTAGACGTGTTATTGTTAACTGCTACTACATTAACCCCTGGCTTCTGGTGACCTCACGCTCAATGAATGAATTGCTATCTGGTCTACATCAAACCCAGCATCAGTTGTAGATCAGAGAGTTGTGATCCGTAGGGCTTTCGTGGGCTGATTTCCAGAGATTGCCAGGACTTTCTTCCTAATATCTCTTATTTGGCTCAAGTCTATTGTGCTTCAAAGCAAAACAAAAACCTTCACTGATACACTGACAGTAGCTGGGCATGAAGCATGATGGCTGGAAATCAAACTTAATCTCCCGCATGGAGGGTTTGAATTCCTACTGAACCGCCATGGCTTCTTTCTAGAGTGAGTTCCTGGGACAAAATGGGAGAGAACACATATTATGAGACTGAATTGATATAGGTTTAAGTCTCAGTGGGGATCCCTAGTTGTATAGTTTATAGGGAGTTATGATCCTAATCCAATACCAGACAGTCTCCTCCTGTGTGATTTCAGAAAATCCATTGGAGGATCAGCCATGAGTGAGTTCCAACTTGAAGACAATGGTTTTGAATTTTTGAGTTTTTAAACCTTAGCACTGGCACTTATTAATTGTGTGACATGGGATGAGTTCCTCAATCTCTCTGTACCGTTTATTTACTAATATATGTAATCACTTCATAGCATCACTGCAAGGATGTAATAAGTGAATTTCAGAATAGTGCCTAGCAGTTGCTGTTGTTATGTGTTATAGTTCTCAGAAAATGACTCATAACTGCCTCCTCCAGCTGGTTTTCAGAGATTATAAATCACACAAGAAGAAATTGTCCATTTTTCTCCTGTAGAGTAGCCAGTGGATTCAAACCATCTGCATTTGGGTTGACAGTGCAACTCATTGCCCACTAGACCACTAGAGCTCCCTACCTCTCAATTGTTGTTTTTGTTGTTATGTGTCACTGAGTCTTAGGGACTCATAGCGAACCTCCTTTCTCCAGGTGCATAGTTTCCAGAGACAAGCTATTTCGGAAGTCAGTGCCACTCCTGCTTCCAAGCTTGTTTTAATCACTGTCCACCGGGGATAACCATTATCACATTTGACACATCAGTGTCGCAGTGTTCAGCTTGACAGCAACCACGAGTTATCTCTGTTCAGTAAATGGACACACCAGGGCTGTATAACCTCTCAATTAGTAAACTTCAAATAGAGCTAATCATGAAAATCACACTCCTTTTCTAAATGAATTCAATATCATGACAAATCTTGGTTTTGTGCTTCCATTTCTCCTCAACCAACCCACCCATACTTTGTCACAGAAAAAGGAAATTTGCAAATGCCAAAGGATTAATGACTGGTTCACAACAAGGGGAAGAAATAATACAGAAAAGGACAACAAGTGAAACATTTGAAAACTGTTCCTCTTCCAATTGCTGTGACTTGTCGGCCTCCTATGAGGCAGGTGTAGCTCCTGCCTTGAACTTGTACAAAGCAAATGCAATTCTCATGATTTGAAAAGGAAAAAGGCATGACAAATTATTGGGTGTGACTCCAGAAAGCATGGAGGGGGGAGGAAGTAGAGAATAGGGAGAGGGGAAAGGAAGTGTACTGAGTGCCTTGCCTAAGACTTGCATTTTCATGTTGTTCAGTGCATTTGTTAAATATTATTACCCCCATTTTACAACCAAAGAAAGCAGCAAGGTTCAGGGAGGTTAAGTAGTTTTTCCAAGATCGTCTGGCCAGGCAGGCGTGTGGCTGAAATTTCGGTCCACTTCTATTTGACTCTACTTTTGCTTCCTACTCACACTGCCTGGTTAGGAGGAATTTAGCTCATCTGGAGTCACACTGATCCTTGTTTAGAGCTCTGGTGTCAGTCTGTAGGGATGTTTGTTGCTAACACAGAGGCTGCATGCCCCTGGGGTTTGATTCCACCAGCTGCTCTTCAGAAGAAAGATGGACAATCTCCTCCCATGCAATTTCTATCCTCAGACACCTACTGGAAGTTTCAGCTATGAGTCTCTTCTGACGTGACAGCAGCGAGGCTGTATTTTGCATTGTCATTTTGTGTATATTTGATGTTATTTATTTCTGGAGACGATATTATCAAAACAGTGAGGGGAACTTATCGTTGATAGTTTCTTAGAGTTTATGAACCTTTATATATATTTCCTTCTCATGGTCATAGTTGGGACCAAGTCACAGCCACCTTCCAGAGAGTCTCCAAGGCTCTAAAGACCCAAAGCTCCTCACATGAGAAGAGATTGCTCACCTATTTCCTATGGAGCTACTGGTGGATTCAAAGCACCAGAGATGTGCTACCTTTGAGTTACCTAAACACTACATAAAAAACTGACAGTAAAGTTTTTCTACCGTATTTATGGTTGTTGTTATTTGCTGGTGTATGAGAGTTGACTCATATCTGATCCTCCAGAGGGTTTTCAGAGCCTATAGAGTAGATGGGAGGAGACAGCCCATGTTTCTCCAGTAAAGCAGCTAATGGATTCGAATTACCTGCCTTTGGCAGCACAACTTCTTACCCACTGACCACCAGGTTCACAAGTTCTCTAGATTTGCTCTTTGAGGCACAGATGTGGTGTACTATTTTGTTACACTGTTTAAAGTGGCCTTGGGGTTTATTTTAATGGCACCTATTTTCATCTAATAGCTTTTATTCTTTTTACTTTTCCAATGCTTCTTATAATAACTTAGGAAGAAATCCGTGTAACTGAACATCCTAAATTTTCTCTTGAGCTGTCATACTTAATTTTATATTTCTCTTTTTCTTCTTCCTCAATTTTGTACCTTCTATGAACTGCTTTGATTGTCTGAAGAAAGAGTTTTAAAAGGATTGGAATGAGTTAGTGAAGAAAGTGTGAAGACCCATCTTATTAACATTAAATAAAGGCTTTACAGTTTTGTTAGTCCTTTTCTACAATATAGCTAGAAAAAGCATTCTACCTTAAATTGAATTCTCCACTTACCAGTGTTTCCCAAAGACCAATATCCAGTCTATACTCCAGATGACTGATTATCATTATTGCTGTTGTACATGGGCCCCTGACTTATGCCAACCTCATGCACAAGCAAAAGAATTGCTTCCTAGTCCAGAACATCCCCATGGTCAACTGCATATCAGACATTTGTTGTCACAGGGTTTTCTCTGGATAATTTTTGGCAGTTGGTTGCCAGCCCTTTCTTTCTTGTCATTCTTAGTTGGAAAGCTCTTTTGGAAGCTGTAATATTAGAGATGATGTACATATCATGTTATGACTCATCTTTGGAGTTTCTTTTAGATAGTAAATAGCTTTTGAGGCACGTTTTGTTGTTGTTGTTTTTGTTGTTGTTTTATTGTTAGGTACTGCCAAGTCAAGTATAACTCATAACTACCCTATGAACAAAAGATCTGAACCATCCTCACACTTCCTGACACACAAGAGCCCATTGTAGCAGTCACCTTGTCAATTCACCTCATTTGAGAGTCTTCCTCTCCTTTACTGACCCACCACCCTTCCCAATACCATGTCCCTCTCCAAGGAATAGCCCCTTGTAGCAACATTCCCGAAGTATGTGAGGCAAAGCTTATCATTCTTGCCTCCAAAGAATAATCTGGCTGCACCCTCTTAAAGACATATCTGTTTGTTTTCTTGGCTATCCATGAGATTTCCAGTGCTCTTCTCCAACACCACAACTCAAAGACATCAATTATTCTTCTGTCAACCTTATTCATTGTCCAGATCTCAGATGTATAGCAAGTGATCAGAAAGACTATGGCCTGGATTAGATGCACATAAGCCCTCAAACTGAAATCTTTACTCCTCAATAATTTGGAGAGGTCATTAACTGTTGATTTTCCTGGTGCAATTATTCCTGACTGCTGCTATCAAGGGTGTTAATTGTGGATCCAAACAAGATGAAACTGTTGACAGTTTCAATCTCCTCTACATCTACCATGAGTTGTCTATTGGTCCATTGGTAAGAATCTTTATTTTCTTCACATTGAGATGCAATCCACTCTTCTTAGAGATCAGATTCTTGGATAATTTGCTCAGCAAAACAAATTGAACAGGTATGGAGAGAAAATACAACTCTGACACACTCTTTTCTCAATTTAAACCATGTAGCACTCCCCTCCTCTGTTCACACGGCAGCCTTGAGATCCAGGTATAGGTTTCACACGAGCACAATTACATGCTCTGGGACCCTGATTCTTCTCAGTGTCAGCCACAACTTGTCATGATCCACAGAGTCAAACATCTTTGCATGCTCAATAAATCACAAATAGACTTTCCTCTGGTATTCTTTACTTTTCAGGCAGGATCCACCTGATCTCAGTAGTGATATCCCTGGTGACATGAGCTTTTCTAAATCCTGCTCTTTGAAGTCAACATTGAACTTACTTAATCAATGTTAATCTTCTAGTTCAAGATTTCATCCCAGAAAATAAAATTAGCCCTTCTAAAAATTGTCAAGATGAGTTTGGGAATGTTGCCAAACAGATGGAGTCCAAATGTAGACTCGAGCTATTGATAAACTTATATTCTGTCATGGGTAATTGTATGGGTAAGTCTTTAAGACTAAAATAACATAAAATTTTCTTGAAAGCCATCTCAAGTGTTTGCTGCAGAATGTCAAGGACTGTAGTATTCAATAAGGTTTAAAGCTCAACATCAAGGAGACAAAGATCTCACCACTGGGCCAATTCCAAACACTATGATGGATGAAGAAGAGACTGAGAGTGTTAACAATTTCAACTTGCTCAGCTCCACGATCAACGCTCTCAGCACCAAAAGTCAGGAAATCAAAAGATGAACTGCACTGGAGAATACTGTCAGAGACCTCTCCAAAATGTTAAAGAGCAATGATGTCAGTCTAGAGACTAAGATTTACCTAATCCAGGCCATGGTTTTTTCATTTAGTTGCTATGCACCAGAGAGCTGGACAATGACTAAGGATGACAGAAGAAGAAACTATGACTTTGAGTTGTGTTGCTAGAGAAAAGTTTTGATCAAACCATAGACTGCCAAGAGAACAAGCAGATCTGTCTTGGTGAGAGTGAAACCAAGTTTCTTCTTGACGGCAAGTGTTTTGAAGCTTCATCTGACATACTTTTGGCACATGGCCAGGAGGGACCAGTCCTTGGAGAAGGATATCATGCTTGGAAGGCTGAAGGGACAGTGCAGAAAAGGAAGACCCCAGATAAGACGGATTGACAGATTAACTGGGGTAATGAGGTAGGTGTGTTAGAGTCAGTGAGACTGGGTCAGGAAAGGGCAGGGTACAGAGCTATTGGACATAGGGTCAGTATGGTTGAAGGTGACTCAATGGCACATAACAACAACAACAGCAACAAAATTCTCTTATTTTTACAGAATCCAAAAACTCTCTTATTCACAGTCATCTTCCTCTAAGTTCTGAGGTTGTACATCTTAATGGAAGAAGATTGTCCATTTCCCACCTCTCCAGGAAATGGCTAGAGGAATCGAACTGCTGACCATTCAGTTAGCAGCACTTGTTACAAAAAAAAAAAAAAAATCAATCCTATTCTGTCAGCAAAACAATAGTGTCTTGAATTATGAACCAATGGCACCTTTAGTCTTACATCCATTATTTCCTTTGGGGCAAATCCACAAGGTATACTTCTTAGTGGTTTTTAAAAAAACAAATAGATTTAAAATGCCCTTCATTTTGTTTTGGTATTTATCTCAGAATTAATATCTGATCAGAATGACCTACAGTCTTGTCAGATTGTCAAAATTTAGTCAAATCTTAAACTAGGGCTGAGATTCCAGTGTCACAGCGGTTCATTCTGCTCCTCCTCTCTTGGTCTAATAGAAATTATGGTGTCAGATCCATCCTGAATCTGTTTTTTCTCATATTTAGTTGTAAAATTTCTTTGTGAAGATAAAGAGAGCTCAAGTTCTTCTATAAATGAATTCTGATTTTAAAAAGGAGAGAGAAAGATACAACAATAAGATGCCATCTCACTGCAGCAATAATATCAAAGTTTCATAGGACAGCAGACAATAAATGTTAGGGTGGATGTGGAGAAATTCCACTCTCATGCCCTGCTAGTGGGATTGTTAAATAATATAACCACTATGGAAGAAAGATTGACATTTCCTCAAAAAGGTGAACATAGAAACCCCATATGACACAGCTTTTCAACTACTAGGAACATACATGGAGAAAATTAGTGCTAAAATGTAAACAGAGGTCTGTTATGCCTATATTTACAGTAGTGCTATTGAACCAACTGCCCAAAAAACTGAATGGATAAACTGGTATATTCACACAGCAAAATACTATGCAGCACTAAAGAACATCAAAGTATTCTTAAAATATGACACAACATGGGAGATTCTGTTGTTGTTGCTGTTAGTTGCCATCGAGTCAAGTATGACTTACACCAACCCTATGAAGAACTGATCTGAACCCTGTCCTATCCTCTGCCATCCTTACAAACTCTAAGATACACAAGCCCGTTATCACAGTCACATGTCAACCCACCCAGTCTTCTTCTCTTTCACTTCCTCTTCATGTTCCTAAGCATGATGCTTCTCTGCAAAGATGCCTCTCTTAGCAAACTGCCCAAAATATGTGAGATGAAACTTCATCATCTTTGCCTCTCAGGAGCATTCTGGCTGCTCCTTGGAGACAAAGGTGTGCATCAGGGTTGTATCCTTTCTCCATGCTTATTTAGACAATATGTTGATCAAATTATTTGAGAAGAAAGCTGCTTTGAAGGAAATAGTAAAAAATAAGGCCCCAGGAATAGATGGTATACCAATTGACATATTTCAGCTAAGGTGCTGCCCTGGATGTGCTCACCAAGTTGTGCCAAGAAATCTGGAGAACAACAACTTGGCCAACTGACTGGAAGAGATCTATATTTGTTCCCATTCCAAAGAAAGGTGACCCAACTGAGTGCATAAACTACAGAACAATCTCATTGATTTCACATGCAAGCAAGATTCTGCTGAAGATTATCCAAAAACTATTTGAACAGCACATCAGCAGAGAACTGCTGGAAGTCCAGGCTGGGTTTAGAAGGGGTCATGGTACTAGGGATATTGTTGCTGATGTTAGATAGATCTTAGCTGAAAGCAGGGAACACCAGAAGACTGTCTATCTACGTTTCATTGATTATGCAAAGGGGTTTGACTGTGTAGATCATAACAAACTGTGGCTGACTCTGAGAAGAATGGGAATCCCAAAACATTTAATCATGCTAATGCGAAACCTATACTTGGACCAAGAGGCAGTCGTTAGAACAAAGCAAGGTAACACTGCATGGTTCAAAATTGGGAAGGGTGTACACCAGGGATGTGTCCTATCTCCATACCTTTTCAACCTGTATGCAGAACAGATTATCCGAAAGGCTGGGCTCTATGAAGAGAAGCTTGGCGTTAGGATTGGCGGAAGATCTATTAACAATCTGTGTTATGCAGATGACACAACCCTGCTTGCCGAAACTGAGGAGGACCTCAGGCACTTGCTGCAGAGGGTCAAGGACTGCAGCCTTCGGTATGGACTGAGGCTCAATATCAAGAAGACAAAGGTTCTCACCACTGGACCAATTGGTAGCATCAGGATGGATGGTGAAGGGACTGAGATTGTTCACAGCTTCAGTATGCTTGACTCCACGGTCAACACTCTTGGCACCAGCAGCCAGGAAATAAAAAAAATGTATCGTGGTGGGAAAGTCTGATGTTAGGGACCTCTCTAAAGTACTCAAGAGCAATGGTGTCTCTCTGGAGACTAAGGTCTGCCTGATACAGGCCATGTCTTTGCAATCATGTGTTATGCATCAGAGAATTGGACAATGACTCGGGAAGATAGAAGGAGAATTGATGCCTTTGAACTGTGGTGCTGGAGAAAAGTATTGAGTGTACCCTGGACTGCCAAGAAAACAAACAGATGCATCCTGGAGAGGGTTAAACCAGGCTACTCCTTGGAGGCAAGTATTCTGGGGCTTCATCTGACATACTTTGGACATGTTGTAAGGAGAGACAGGTCCTTGCAGAGAGACATCATGCTTGGAAAGGTGGAAGGACAGCACAGGAGGAGAAGACCCTCCATGAGGTGGATTGATTCAGTGACTGGGGTAATCGGGATGGATGTTTTAGAGGCGATGCAATTGGCACAGGATAGAGCAGGGTTTAGGGCTGTTGTTCATAGGGTCACTATGAGTTACGAATGACTCGACGGCACATGACAACAACAACAACAGACCCCATGAAGAAAAAGATGGCATCAGAATTGGAGGAAGACTCATCAATAGCCTTCATTATGCAGATGACAGGACCTTATTTGCTAAAAGTGAGGAGAATTTGAAGCACTTGCTTCAAAAGATTAAATACTTCAGCTTTCAATATGAATTATATCTCCACATCAAGAAAACAAATAATGTCACCACTGGACTGATAGGCAGCAGCATGATAGATAGAGAAAAGATTGAAATTGTCAACAACTTCCTCTTACTTGGATCCATAATCAAGACACTTGGTACTAGTAGTCAGGAATTCAATAGTGAGGAATTGGAAACAACCTAAGTGCCCATCAACAAACGAATGGATAGAGAAGCTGTGGTATATCCACACAATGGAATACTATGCTGCATTGAAAAACAAAGAACTCACACAATATGATTCAAAATGGGTGAGCCTGGAGGACATTATGCTGACTGAAGTATCTCAGTTACAAAAGGACAAATACTGCATGGTATCACTGTTGTAAAGCAGGACTGACCTCGGGGTTGGGAGGAGACTGAGAAAGATAGATTCAATAATGTGTATTGCATTGAAACAGATAAGGGAGAAAACTGTAAAAAAGGGACATGTGATTAGTTATTATTTTCATGACAGGAGTCCAGAACAAAGGCTGCATAGTGGAGTGGTCCTGGGGGGAGGGATTGTAAAACAATGAAAGAATTTTTCTTCTACTTTTCCAAGAGGGTAGTGTACTAGGGGGGAGGATTGGGAGGAGGGGGAAAGTGCAACAATGAATGCATGGAAATCCAAAGTCTCTGTAAATTTTCATTGAAATTAATAATAATTTTTTAAAAAATACAATGGATATTAAGGATTGTATAAAACAAAATGTGCATGAATTGAACAATATATACAAACGATTGTAATGCAAACCTGCATTTCACATTTTCATGGAATCCAGACTTTCTAGAGCAAGAGATACTGGATGAACTCCTTAAACTATTGTGCTGAAATACTCTTAATTCTTAAACACAGTATATTTCCTGGTTTCTTCTTTAAACCACACAATAGTAAGTGATGCCTGCTTTGAGTTTGGTGCCAATTTAATGGACTATCTCTACGGGGTCAAATTTATAAAAGGAACTCAAAGGTTGAAGGACCAGTAAGTTTATGTTAGTGGAGGAGTAATAAATTGGAAAAGGTTCCACTGCTCAGAGAAGGTCATCAACATCATTAACTTGTACATGTGCAAGCTTGAATTGGTATATTTTTGCTGTGTGTGGTTTCATCATCAACAAAAATAAAATTTGAAAGTCAGAGAAAGCTCAGGCACATGTATTTGGTACATCAATATATTCTTGATCAAGGCCTTAACTAATCTTTATTTTTTTATTGCCTTGATCTATGCTAGTAAGACTCGGATAAGGAACCACTGCTATTTTCTTTGTAGCTAATTATTTCACTGAATATAACCAGGGTTTCTAAACCTGTTTGCGCATACTTAGCTAAAAGGTGTGAGCAATTTACGAGCATTTACTGAGAAGTCTTCTTCAAATTGCTCTTAGGAAAGACTCTCAGCTATGTAACCTGAAACTGTGATCCCCCGCCCCATTTTCCAGTCGCGATTTTAAAGCTGTACGAGAATATGAATTTCACTTTCAATAAAATCACTGGCTGGTAAAACCCAAATTAAAGCAGAACATTGGAAATAAAGCTGCCTTTTTCTATTAGAACTAACAAGAGCTGTTTCATTTTCCATATCAAACGTTCCAGACCCTGAAATCCTATTTGTAGAAAATGTTTGGCGTTATTAAAAATTCAGATAGTTATCATGAGCAGGAGTGTTTTCTTGTGACTGTCAGGATGTTTTAGCTGCAAAGCTTAGGACAGGTGTGCATGTTACATCAATGTTTTAAGTACAGAATAAAGAACAGGCAGAAGACATGAAATGCTTCAAAGCCTTTTGGAAGGATCTACGTGCCCTTAAAATTCAGCCTGTGACCGCATTGCAAGAAGTTGTTGTTGGGTATGGTCGAGTTTTAACCGACTCATAGCTGACCCTCTGGCAGGTTTTTTAGAGGCAATTAATTGTATGGAAGGAAATTGTCCTTCCTTCTCCCGTGGAGCAGTGGTGAGTCGCCTCAAACAGCGTGCCTTCAGGATTGCAGCACAGCTTCTTGCCACGAGGCTACCAGAACTCCTTATTGCCAGAAGAGTCTATAATGCCTCTCTTTCTTAACCTTCTTCCTTTTCCTATTTCTTTCTTGTCTCTCTGTAGTTTTCCATCTTAAAATAGCCTCAACAACAATCACAGTACTGACAATAACAACAATATAACTGCCTTGCTTGGTTTGATAGTCCCTTTAGGTAGAACAAATGGTTCATGCACTCAGCAGTGCGCATTCACCTGGGTTCTTCATCTAAAGGCTGGAGGTCCAGGTTCACCCAGAGGTCTTTCAAAAGAAAGACTCAGTGATCGACTTCCAAAAACTCAGCCATGGACAACCCTTCAGAGCACAGTTCTAAGTTGACATGTGTGGGACCTACAGAGGTCAGAACTGATGCAACGACATCTGGCTGGTCTTTCTGTTGGGCCTCTTCCTCTTTTCTGTGCTTGTTGTTGGGTTCTGTTGAGTTGATTCAGACTCGTGGCAGCAGCAAGAAAGCGGAGCCAGCTCCTGGGCCATCCACACACTGCTGAGCTGCAGATCAGTGCTGCGGTCAGTGCGTCAGTCCGTCTCACTGAAGACCTTCCTCTTTTTGCTGACCTTTTATTTTATACTTTCACTTCTAGTCTGGTTGACTTTCTTCATCAGTTAATTTCTATCTTAATTTTACTGATAATCTTGGGAAACTCAAGTCTACTAAAACCATTTTATTGAAAGAATACACCCTTTCCTTGTTTTCATATTTGCTGTACACTTTTCAGCATTTCATCTTCTTGAACATTTCTTTCTTCCTCAATATGATTTCTTCCTTGTTTTCATGAAAGAGTAAGCATGTTACTGATGATTTTCCAATATTTGATGAAAGGCACATATAAATCCTACAGGATGGTCCATGAACAGGCCACTGGTGGATTTGAACTACTTCTGGGTTGGTATTCTATGGGTCTTTTTTTTTTTAAATTTGGGAAGTAGAAAACGTCAATTCTAAATCTCAATCCTAGTTTGCCATTCTAAGTAAATCTCTTAATGTGGAGTAGTCTCAATAGTGCAATCTGTAAAATAAGAGCAATAACACCAGCCTCAGTGATTGTGAGACCATGACTCACAATTTGTGACAATAACAAATCATGACTAGCAATGAAAAGAAGGGGAATCCCAGAACACTTAACTGTGCTCATGTGAAACCTATGCCTCAACCAAGAGGCTATTGTACAATCTGAGCAAGGGAACTCTATAAGCTTTAAAATTAAGAAAACTGTGAGTCAGAGTTGTATGATTTCTCTACACTTATGTAATCTATACACTGAGCAAATTTTTTTAAAAAACTGAGCTCTGTGAAGAACGTGGCATCAGGATAGGCAAAAGACTCATACATAACCTTCATGATGCAGATGACGCAATCTTGCTTACTGAAAATGAGAAGGATTTGAAGTGCTTGCTACAGATCAAACACCCCAGAGCTTAATATGGATTGTATCTCAACATCAAGAAAACAAAAATTCTCACCACTTGACTAATAGGTAATATCGTGATAGATGGAGGAAAGATTGTAACTGTCAATGACTTTAACAGACTTGTACCCACAGTCAATATACTTGGTACAGGAGATCAGGGGAAAGTTTCCAGTTAGGAACCTCTCCAGATTATTGAGGAGCAAGGATGTCAGTTTGAGATTTCAAGTATGTTTGATTAAGGCCAGGGTCTTTTCAATCACTTGCTGTGCATATGAGAGCTGGAGAAGGAAAAGGATTTTAGAAGATGAGCTGGTGTTCTTGAACTGTGGTGTTGGAGAAGAGTACTAAATAGCCCACAGACTGTCAATAGAACAGATATATATATCTTGGAGAAGGTGCAACCACAGTACTTCTTGGTGGCAAAGATGATAAAGCTTCTTGTTATATACTTTAGGTATGTTGCTAGGGGAGACTTTTCCTTAGAAAGTGATGTTATGCTTAGAAAGGTGGAGGGAAGACAAACGAAAGGAATACCCTCAACCAGGTGTTTGACAGTGGCTGCAACAATGGGCTTGAGTGTATCAGAGATTGTGAAAATGGCACAGGGTAGGACAAGTTCAAGTTGATATTCGTAGGGTTACTATGAGTCACCCTCTACACCATGGCATATAACAACAATACTTGTGAAAATTAGATTAAATAATTTGTGTCAGGGAAGATTATATATTGTAACATTTTACAAATGACAAGGTATTATTATTATTGCTATTATTAATATCATCATCATCTATGGCTATCCTTTGCAATTACATATATTACTACACATACTCACTTATTTAAATAGTTAGAACATATAATTTACTTAGAGAGATTACCAGTGTGTTGATATTTTATAGTAGTAAAAAACTCCATTTTAAAAAATTTAATAAAAAATTTACTGTTGAGTTTTCTGAAAGCCAAATGTAAAAATGAAACTTAAATGATATTATTGCCATTTCTCTGGCTGATGAACAATAAAGGTAGAGCCTTATTCACTGATTCATTATTCACTCATTTACCTCACTTCTTATTTAAATGCAAAAAGTGGGAGTAGTGTAGGTACTAACGAAATATTTATTAAATAAACACCTGACCAAATGAGGAATCTAATAAAAGAGAATACAGAAGTTTCTCAAGACAGCTAAATACTTTCCTAGTATTAAGTCCTATACGGATTATCACATACAGAGGGACTGGAAAAAAAGTTGTGTATTTATATGGTTTTATTAAATTGAGATTTCAATAAAATTCAAGATTATAATATAATGTTAAAGCAACTTGATGTTATTTATTTGGAAGGCTAAATTGAGTTGCAACTAGTGGCAAGGAGCTGCAACTACAATCCCAGAGGCTCACAGTTCAAATCCACCAGATGCTCTGCCGGGGAAGGAGGGACGATCTCCTCCTGTACCAGTCAGATCTGATTTGACGGTACACTCACACAAAAATAATAAAATTTAAAAAAAAATGAGTTGCAACAAGACTAGAAATTATCTATAGTAGGGGTTATTAACCTTGGTGCAATACAAAGCTTTGTATGCATGAATCTAATGATGTTTTGCTATGTGCTGTCGAGTTGCCTGTGACACTGTGTACAGCAGCTCTGAACCCTGCTCAGTGCTGAGCCATTCTCATTGATTCTGACATACTAACTCCCATTGCCCCAGTTACTGTGTCAATACATCTCTTCTGGGGTCTTCCTCTCTTGTGCTGCCCCTCCACCCTTCTGAGCATGACGTCCTTCTCCAAGGACCAGTCTTTCCTGGCCACATGCCATAATTATGTGAGATGCAGCTTCAAAATCCTAGCCTCCAAGGGGAGACTTGGTTTCATCCTCTCCAAGACAGACCTATTTGTTTTCTTGGCAGTTCATGGTATGTTCAAGACTCTTCTTCAGCACCACAACTTGATGGCATCGATTCTTCTTCTTTCATCCTTAGGCATCATCCAGCTTTCTGATGTATAGAAAGTAATAGTGAAGATGATGACCTAAACTAGACACACCTAAGTCTCTAGATCAACATCCCTGACAGCAGATTTTCTTATTGCAATTCATCTTTTGATTTCCTGTCTGCTGATGCCAAGAGTGATGATTGTGGAGCCAAACAAGCTGTAATTGTTAACAACATTAACAATTAATGCTAATGACGTTAGTGGTAAGGAATTGTGCTGCTAACTCAAACGTTCGTGGTTCAAAATCAACAGCTGCTTGTGGGAGAAAGAAAATCTACTGAAGAGATGACTGTAGATTAGTTCTGATCCCATAGTACTCAACAACAATGACATTTTCTAGGTACTAGATAGATAGCTTTCAGAGACATACAAAGACTTTATAAAGTCGAAAGACTTTTTATAAAGCTAAACTATCCAAAAATCTCAACCAAACAAAATACTCTGACAAAAAAGTACAAGACCTTCTTCCTCCATCATTCTTGTTTTTAGCTAGACTTTTGGCAAAATCTAAGGAGTGATTGATTCAAGGTTAAATTTTCTGATCAGCATAAATACAGTGCTGATAATGAATATATTGGATATTGGAATAGGCGAAGTAATTCAGATAGTCTGCTACCCATGGCGATTAAAACTCATCCTCTTTCCTCCATAATTAATCTCTATCATCACAATTTCCAAGAGTCTGTTATGACTTCAGAATCCTCTTAGGAACCCTCTCTTGAGGTTGCAATAATCTTAAGGACTTTCTTACCCGTCTCTCCTATCTGATCAGTTGGCAATCCTCTGAAGGCGCCCTCCTAAATGTCCTGCTTACATCTCTTCCTTTCAGTTGTCAATAAAACCAACAATCTTCTGCAAACAGATGTCACCACTGGATGAACATTAGAAATACCTGGAGAGTTTCTAAAACACACTGAACTTTAGGGTCGAGACTGAGCAAGTTGTATATAACCATTCCAGGAGAGATCCTGGCTATCTATATTTTCTAAAAGATGCAGCAAGTGTAGAGAGTTACTACCTACATATTCTATTTAAAAAAAAAACCAAACAAAAACCAAACCATAGATTTCTCTTTAAAAACCCAGTGATCTTGAAATCAATCTTTTTACTGTCCATGTAATTCTTTTCTGATTTCTTCTACCACATACTTAACCTAATCAATCTTTTGATTTTCTCATGGCATCTTCTGATCATGAGATTGTTGCTTCCATTGTCTATAGAGGTATTTAAGTCACCATGCAGAGCTTTTAGGAGTCCCCTAGGACCCACGTAACCACTGATAGAGAAGGGATAGTACTCCTCAGTAGCTCTTCCCTGGATTTACAAACAGGACCCTCAAAAATAGAGTCTTAAAGTTGACTTAAAGTCAACAAGTGACTGAGACGGGTCCAGAATTCAGATATCCCTACTGTTGACCCTTTTTCTAATTAAGAACACCACCCACCCCACAGATATACTATTTGGTGATTAAAATAAGTGCTATGCCTATATACACATGTGCATATACATGCACGCACGTACACACAGACACACATTTCCCTATTTGCCAGCTCCATTCTGAAGTCTTGGCTTGCTTCTGTTTGGAACATCTTCTACAAGTATATTTATATCTTCAGAGGAATCAGATGTGACTGAAAGATTTACAATGTGTCATAACTTGTTGATAGCAGCCCTGGGAGCTGTGGGAACAGTTTGCAAGAGGCTTGATGCCACACCTGTGAACATAATAACGTGTTTAAGTACTGTGTGTTCTACTTTTGTGCCAAAATGAGTTTGCCGTTGTTATTATACTGTTTGGTGCTTCCAGGTTCTGATTCACAGTAAACCTAGACACCACAGAATAAAACACTTCCCAGTCGGTCTTGTGCCATGCTCACAATGGTTAAGCCTGTGGTTGCAGTTATTATGTCTATTCATCTCATTGAGGGTCTTCCACTTTTATTTGACCTTCAATTTTATTAAATAGGATGTCTTTCTGTAAAGACTAGGTTCATCAGTATAGCCTGGCCAAAGATTTTGTAGTTAGGTACCATCGAGTCAAGTACAACTCATAATAACCCTATGAAAAACCAGTCTGAACACTGTCCTATCCTCAGCCATCCTCACAATCTCTGCCACACTCAAGTGCATCACCATAGTCACCACGGCAACTCACCTAGTGGAGGGTCTTCCTCTCTTTCACCACCCCTCTACCTTCCCAAGCAGGATGTCCCCTTTCCAAGGAATAGCCTCTCCCAGCAACATGCCCAAAGTATGGGAGCTGAAGCTTCATCATCTTTCCCTCCACGGAGCACTGTGGCTGCACCTTCTCCAAGACATATCTGTTTGTTCTTTTGGCAGTCCATGGGATCTTTAGGATTCTTCTCTAACACCATACTTCAAAGGCATCTATTCTTCTTCTATGAACTTTATTCATAGCCCAGCTCTCAGATATAGAGCAAGTGACTGAAAAAACTGTGACCTGAATCAGGCACATGTTAGTCCTCAAACTGACATTACTCCTCAATTATTTGAAGAAGTCAAAATATTCCCATCCTTGCTTCTAAGGAACATTCTGGTTACACTTTTTCCAAGACATGTTTGTTTTTCTTCTGATTATTTATTAGCTCATTGCTGTCAAGCTGGAACTGATTCAACGTTCACTCTCCAGCAGGTTTTCTGAAGCTATAAATCCCGAGGGAGGGAATTGCCCATCTTTGTTCCTTGATGGATTAGAGCTACCAGAGAGATGTGACCCCTTGGTTAGCAGTTCAATTCCCTACAGTCTATACCATCAGAACATAGTCAGATAGCCCATGACAAATTAAATATTCTTCATCAAAATAATAATTTAGCAGCATTAGTTAATCTCTCTTTATTCATTACCTAACTTTTGCATACATGTGAAGAACGTGGAATTTTCTAAGTATGAACCCGGGCTGGGGGAAAAGAAATCATCAGAAATCAACCCATGTAGATCAATAGCCTAAGTGATAGTGAGATTAAATGAACTAGTATTAGCAATTTTTAATTGAACATGTATGATCTATTATGCCAAGAATGATAAACTGAAGAATATAATCATAGTCATCACCAAGAGAATATTTCACGCTTTCTTCTGGGGTATAACTCAGCCAGTGATAGAATAATAGCCAAAGTTCTACCAAAAAAGACCCGTTGTTCAATTATATGAGTGTTACTGAATATATAACTATTTTTCAAATTTACACATCAACCACTAATGCCAAGGATGAAATGAAAGAATTTAAAACCAACCTCTGCAGTCTGAAATGGATAAAAACTGTAATCATGATGCATTGGTAATACCGTGGGTTTCAAATGTGAAAGTTGGTAAAAGGATTAATGATTGAAATATGTGGACTTGATAATTAAAGAGACGCTGGAGTTTACATGACACAAATTTTAAAAACCAATGACTTGGACATTGCAAACGCCTTTTTTTATAAGAACATAAATGATAAATATGCATATCTCTTTGCCATAGAGTTGAAAACAATTCCTAGTTGACCTTCCAGCAAGTCTTCAGAGGCTGCATATTGCAAGGAAGAGATTGCCCATCTCCATCCCTCAGAGCTGCTGCAGAACTTGAACTGCCAGAAAAATGCCATTTGGGGGTTAGCAGTGCAATTCTAAATGGAGTGTGTCTCCAGAGCCTCCTAGAGATATCTTATTGTTATTTTTGTTTACTGTAGACTTGGAACCCACCCATTTCTGATCCTCCAGTGGGTTTTCAGAGGCAATAAATTGCACAGGAGTTGATGGTCCATCTTTCTCCTGAAGAGCAACCAGTAGATTCAAGCCATGTATCTTCGTTTGGCAGCACAATTCCTTACTACAGGCCCTGAGAGCACCCCATAGATATGGAAGAAATGGTGAAAATAACCCTCAGTATCATCAATCACATCCAGATCAGGGGCCAACTGGGAAGCAAATCATCAGTTGCTTCTATACAAGTTCAAGTTAAAGCTGAAGAAAATTCAAGAAAGCCTATAACACAGAAAGTAAAACCATGGGTATAGCTCATTTAAATTTATAGATCATCACTCAGGAATAGAAATGATACATCCAACACTAGTGTTCAAAGAATAGATAATTCACATGATAGAATACTATGCAGCACTCTGGAACAATGATTTTTAAAAATTACATATATGCTAAAGAGCAATGGTGTCTCTCTGGAGACTAAGGTGCATTTGATACAGGCCATGGTTTTCGCTATCACTTATTATGCATCAGAGAGTTGGACAATGACCAAAGAGGATAGAAGGAGAATTGATGCCTTTGAGCTGTGGTGCTGGAGAAGAGTATTGAGAATACCATAGACTGCTAGGAAAACAAACAGCTTCGTCATGGAAAGGGTTAAACTGGGTGGCTCCTTGGAGGCAAAGATTCTGAGGCTCCGTCTAACATATTTTGGACATGTTGTGAGGAGAGACTGGTCCTTGGAGAAGGACATCATGCTTGGGAGGGTGGAGGGACGGCGCAGGAGAGGAAGGCCCTCTATGAGGTGGATTGATCCAGTGACTGGGATAATTGGGATTGGAGTGTCGGAAGCAGTGCGATTGGCACAGGACAGAGCAGAGTTTAGGGCTGTTGTACGTAGCGTCGCTTTGAGTCGCAAGTAACTCAATGGCACATAACTACAAAAACAAAAATATGCTAAGTATTTTGGGATGAGGCTAGAAAACACTATTCTGTATGAACTAAATCAGGCTCAAAAGGACAAATACTACATAAGACCATTATTGTAAAAACTGTAGGATAACTAGTAAGATGTATATGGATACTCAAAGAGGGATGGAAAGGGGGACAGGAGGGATGAGAGTATGGAGGTAAAGAAATCATGGGGACACATAATCTGGTGGGTGGAGGGAGGGGATGAAAGAATTGAGAAAGATTCAGTGTGGATTTGAAAAGATGGGGTAATAGCAGGCATATATCTATGGTGATTCATTTTATAAGACATAATATATGGAAATAATCTTATCAAATACAATGTGAATGGGGAAAAAACAACAACAAAGAACAAATAACAACAAATGAGCTGTAGGAGGACACCACGTTACATGAAGAAGGAAAAGGTCATTAAAGTGTGTTGTTGTCTTTAAGTGCCGTCCTGTCAGAGTCAACTGCTGTTTGACCGTACAGTGGGTTTTCAGAGACTGTAAATCCCACAAGAGAAAATTGCCCATCTTTCTCCCATGAAGCAGCTGGTAAGTTCAAGCTGCCTGTCTTCGAGTTGACAGTATACCTCCTTAGCTCTAGGCCAGCAAAGTGCCTTTAAAGTCTATTGTCATTATTGTTAAATGCTCACTATGAGCCTGACTTACAGTGAACCTATAAACAACAAATCCGAACCTGTTCTATCCTGTGCCCTCATCATCATTTTTTATATTCACAAACTCAATGATGCAGTCACTGCGTCAATCTATTTCATTGACAGTCTTCCTATCTTTTATTGGCCCTCCAACTTTCCAAGCACAACATGCCTGTTTAAGGAATGGATTCTCTGAACATATCTAAAATATGTGAGACTAAACTTCACCATCCTTGCCTCCATGAAACACTCTGACTACACCTTCTCCAAGATATATCTCTATGTTCTTTTCATAGTCCGTGGAATACTCAGCCTTCTTTCAACACCATAACTCAAATGCATCGATTCTTTTTCTATCATCATTATTCATTGTCCAGCTCTCAGATGCATAGCAAATGATTAAAAAGACCATATCCCTAATCAGATGCACCTTAGTCTTTAAACTAACATCATCGCTTCTTAGTACTTTGGAGATGTCCTTGACAGAAGACTTGTTCAATGCAATACGTCTTTAGATTTCTTGACTGCTGGTACTAAGGCCAATTGATTTTCATAAAAGTTTATTATTGTTGTTGTTATATGCCTTTGAGTTGAGAAGGACTTAGCAACCTTATGAACAGACTTGAACCTTTTCCTATCCTGCACCATCCTCATCATCTCTGATACACTTGAGCCCACTGTGTTAATTAAGGGAGTCACTGTGTTAATTCACCTGGTTGAGGGTTTTTTTTTTCTCTTTTGCCTTCCCTTTACTTTTGCAAGCACAATGCTCTTCCCTCTCTAAGCCTCTTCTAGCAACATCCCCAAAGTAAGAGAGATGAAGCTTTGCCATCTTTGCCTCCAGGGAGCACTCTGGCTGCATAATCTCCAAGACATATCTATTTGTTCTGTTGGTAGTCCATGGGATATTCATTCAGTACTCCCCTCCAACACTACAACTCAAAGGCATCAATTCTTCTTCTATAATCCTTATTCATTGACCATGTCTCAGATGCATAGTAGGTGATTGGAATGACTGTGACTTGTAACACATGCATCTTAGTCTTTAAACTTACATCATTTCTCTTCAAGCCTTTGGAGAGATCCATGACAGCTTATTTTCCCAAGGTACTACATCTCCTGATTTCCCAACTGCTGGTACAAAGAGTGATGACTGTTGATCCAAGCAAGATTAAATCATTGACAACTTCAATTCTTTCTCCAATTATCATGATGTTGCCTGTTGGCTTTATGGTGAGGACTTCTGTTTTCTTAATGTTCAGATATAATCCATACTGAAGGTTATATAGTCCTTGATCTTCTGCAGCAAGCATTCCGTCTTCCTCACTTTCAGCAAACAAGATTGTGTCGTTGGCATAATGCAGGTTTTAGCGTAGTTCGGGTTGTTGATGAATCTTCCTCAAATCCTGACGCCAGCCACATTCCTCTTTTTTTGCTCAGCATACAGATTGAATAGATTTGAAGAAAGGATGCATCCCTGACTCACATCCATGCAGTGCTTCTTTGCACCATTCAGACATTAGCCTCTTGATCTAAATATAGATTTTGTATGAGCACAGTTACTTCATCTAAGATTCTCTGTTTTCTCAATGTTAGTTATTCCTGTTGTTAAGTGTAGTCAATTTGAGGATGAATCATAGTGGCCCAATGAACAATAGATATGAACTCTGTCCTATCCTGCACCGTCTTTGCCATCCTGGACACTTTTCAGTCCATTGTCACAGACATTGTATCAATCCATCACATTGAGGGTCCTCCTTTCCTTTACTGACCCTCAACCTTTATAAGTATGATGTCACTTTACAAGAAATAGCCTCTACTGTCAACATGTCTGAAATATGTGAGTGGAAACGTTACCATATTTGCCTCTAAAAAACATTCCAGTTTCACTTTCTCAAAGATATGTTTACTTGTTCTTTTGGCAGTCCATGGGATATTCAGCACTCTTCTCCAACATCCCAACTCAGGTGGCTCAGTTCTTCTTCTGATATCCTTTAAAAAAATATTATAGTGGGTTTTTAATTCTTTTTTTAATTATACTATTTTATTTACAAAATTCAAACATAGTGTTTTTCAGACCAGAGTCTTCCAATTTCCCTAAACCCCCACACATCAATGTGTACAACCCCATGGTTAATCTCCCCTCTCCCCACACATCTCACCCTTCAGCTTCCACTCCCCCTTGGATCCTCATACTCATTCTACAGTAATGGTTTTATATAATATTTGTCGTGAGACTGAGTTAGTTCACTCATCATAATGCGCTCCAGTCCCTCCCAAGTTAGGTAATAATTTGCAAAATCATTGCTCTTGTGTGCTGCAGAGTATTTCATCATGTGAATGTACCATACTTTCTTAACCCACTTGATTTGTTGTTGGACATCTGGGCTGTTTCCATGTTATTGCAATGGTGAATAATGCTGCTGTGAACATTGATGTACATGTTTCCATTTGTGCCTCAGTTCTCATTTTCTCAGGATGTATTCCAAGTAGTGGAATAGCTGGGTCACATGGAATTTTTATGTTCTACTTTTTGAGGAAGCATGAGACCCTCCTGCTATCTTTATTCATTGTCCAGCTCTCAGATGCATATCAGGTTATTAGAAAGACTGGCTTGAATCAGCTGCACCTTAGTCTTTAAACAGACATCATTGCTCTTCAGGATATTGGAGAGTTCCCTGGCAGTTAGCTTTCCCAGTGCTATATATTTCCTCTTGATCTTCTGACTGCTGGTACCAACAGTGTTCATTTTGGATCTAAGTAAGATGAAATTGTTGGCAATTTCAATATTTTCTCCATGGATCATGATGCTCCCTATTGGCCCAGTGGTGAGGACTTCTGTTTTCTTGATGTAAAAAATATAATCCACATTGAAGGCTGCAGAACTTGACCCTGTGCAGCAAGCACTTCAAGTTCCCCTCCTTTCTATGACCAAGGTTGTGTCATATTGATGAGCTTTCTCCAACCCTGATGCCACACTCTTCTTATAAAAGCCTAGCTCCTCAAAAATTATTTGCTTAGCATACAGATTAGATATGGAGAAAGGATACAATTCGGATGTACATCTTTCCCAATTTTAAACCAACCATTGTCTCTTTGTTCTGTTTGGACAGCAGCTTCTTGGTCTAGGTGTAGATTTCATATAAGCATAGTAAGGTAATCTGGAATTCCTATTCTCCTCCAGGTTAGCCATAATTTGTTATTATCCACACAGTAAAATGCTTTTGCATAGTCAATATAGCACACATAGACATTCTTATGATATTCTCTGCTTCAGCCATGATCCATCTGACATCAGTAATCATATCTCTGGTGCCACAGCCTTTTCTGGTGTCACAGTAGCTTAAGCTACTGGCAGTTTTCTGTCAATATACTGTTCTAATCATTTTTTCCCTTCAACAATATTTTGCTTGCATGTGATATTGATGTTGTCCAATAATTTCCACATTCTGTTGGATCACCTTTCTTGGGAAGGGGAACAAATATGGATCTCTTCCAGTCAGTTGACCAGGTAGCTATCTTCCAAATGTCAATCTTTTCTCCATTGATCATGTTGTTGTTTATTGGTATAGTGAGGATTTTTTTTTTCTTGATGTTGAGATGTAATCCGTATTGAAGGCTCTAGTCCTTGATCCCCTGGAGCAATTACTTTAGGGTGCTGATAGCTATTGCTATTGCTGTTATGTGCTTTTTAGTCAATTAAGATTTGTAGCAACCCTATTAATGATAGCTCCGAATTCTGACCTATCTGGAGCCAACCTCACCGTCTCTGAGACGCGTGCTCCCATATCCACAGTCACTGTGTCAATCCATCGCATGCATGGTCTTCCTCCTCTGCTCTGACTCTCGACCCTTCCCAAGCATGATGTCCTTCTTCCAGGACTGGTCCTTCTTACCATGCCCAAAATATATGAGTCAGAAGGAGCAATCTGGTTTCACTCTCTCCAGGACAGATCTTTTTGTTCTCTTAGCACTCCATAGTATGTTCAATACTCTTCTCCAGCACCACAAATCAAAGTCATCATTTTTTCCTTCTGTCTTACTTAGTTACTGTCCAGCCCTCAGATGTATAGAAAACAATTGAGAAGACCATGGTCTGAAACAGGTGTGCATCCTCTCGACTGGCGTCATTCCTTATTAGCACTCTGATGGGAGAGGCCCCTGACAGCAGATTTTCCTAGAGCAAATCTATGATTCCTATCAGGATCCTTTATAGTAAAAGGTAGAGCTTAAATAAATTCTGCTAGTTGTCCAAACAGCAGTTGATCTGTGTGATACAACAGACACTAAATGCTCTGCCTGGTCCCTAAATGTCGTCTCTATCCACTCCCACGTTGCCTGACGTTCTGTTTTGCTTGCACCTCCTGGTAATACATCAATCTTAGTTTTGTAAAATGCAATTGTGGTATTGTAAAAACATAAATTAAACTACCAGGATCTGTTAACATCTTAAGACAGACTTAAAAAAAATATCAAGCATAATAGCGATATCCCGGTAAGAAGAAACTAGAGTAGATAAAAGTTAATTTATCAAGTATAGTACTGAGGAAAGTGAAGGAAATATATAGAGCTTTGGTAGAACGCTACAGGAGAAATCTAGATTCTAACTCAAAAAATGAACTCACTAACATCCAGCCCAGTCAGACATAAAGTGACCACCTATTGAGTTCTCAACTCTGGGAATCTTAACGACGAGACACTGCTCATGTTTCTCCTGTGGAAACACTAGGAGATTTCTGCCATCAGAGACATCATCTTTGGTTAGCAGCAGCAGAACATGCTACGGATTATGCTCCCAGAGCTCCTGAGACGCTAACAGAAGAGAGTCAAATGAATATATCATGCCAAAGGATATGTCTTGTCTGATTTCCAGTCATGCAAAATTCATTAGTCTGTCCAGAATTATCCTTGGTTAACTCCCTTTTCTTGCTTCCATTTAACTTCCTTCTGTTTCCTAGCTTTGGCTGAAATACAGAAAATTTTGAATGAATAACATCAATCCATGCAGCTAACAGTTTACTGAAGTGTTACTGTGCATCAAGCATTGTGTGAAGCATGTTACATGCATCAATTTCTTTTATACTTATTCCAGCCTTTTAAAAGTAAGACTCTATCATTATTCCTATTTCACAGACTGTAAAACTGTGGTCTAGATGTTTGAAGGATCATCCAGTCAGAAAACAGTTATTCCAAAGCCTATATAGTCTTAACGTCTTTGCTTTACTGTCTCTGAGAATCACAGAATTAAAAATGGCAGAGGGACATTTCACATGCAGATATTCTGATCCTAGATCATTTCATGATAGTGTCTCCTGGGGTAAATTGACTCTACTAAACACATCAGATGATTATAGTCATGGTAGGTTGAATGGCCCAGCAAAGATTGCTTCTTTCCAGAGCTTCCTGTAGTTGGACAAGTCTGTTTTCTCTCTCCAAGTGCTCCATTGATTTAATATATTGTGCTAATCTGACAGAAGCAGTTGAATGTAAACCTTGCAAAGTGTTGAACAAAACCCCTACCCAGCTGTTATTGTCCCACACCAAAATGGAGAACTCAAATAAAATCATTTCTTGTCTGTGGAAAAGGTCAGTTGGAATAAAAATGGTTTAATATTTCTCGCCCTCTGAAGGACCAATCACTGGCATTGTCCAGGGAACATAAAAGATAAGTAACAAATTTAGGATCTAGTAAATCATGGCACAGCATTTACTTGTGTTTTGCGAGGCTCTCCTAAGAACTTTGCAGATATTGCCTAATGAATCCTCACAGCTTCTGGGCCAACATGGCAGGCGTCATATTAAAACAAATGTGCTTATCCAGAGTTTGGAGAAAAGTTTGCTCAACTTCCCACCCCCAAACTCAGTGATGGAACTCATTGTGGGGAGAGATTCCATCTGAGAGGTAAAGAGAGAATGAAATTTCTTTCCGGTTAGTGTTACCTGAGCTCAGCTTCCTGATGACTCTGAGAACTGAAAAGATCGAAAGCGAATTCCTAAAGAAATAACGTATCAGAAAAATTGAAGAAAGGATCACACTTATATGTTTAGACTATAGCAGATTTCATCTTTGAAATTCCTCCCTCTTTTTGTCTAATAATGAGCAATTTTCACTCTCAAATGAATTTCTTTCCTCCCATTGTTCAACAAGTAAATGTGAACCAAACAAAATCAAACACCTGAAAAGTAATTCTTACTTTTACAGAGAAGATCCTTCTCTGTTATTTCGTTTTCTTAAGGAAGGTGCTTTGTGCACTGGCTAATAGATTTGACCCATGTTTGTATAAAGACATCTTTCATTTCCATGGAAGCTTTAAAGAAACAGTAATACATTGCAGCAGGAATTTCCAATCTTTAGGTTAAAAGAAACTGCATTTCATTTCCTCTAAAGTTTTAAGGTCAAAGTGATGGCGGTGGGGAATTTCCAGCAGATGTTTCATTTCTCCCTGGGGAAACTGTCAACCTCCAGATCACAGATTTGCCTACTATCTGATCAGCCTCACGATCCACCAGCAGATTCTCATTTATGGACTGAGAACTCACGCACAAGGATCCTTCCACCCCATGAGAAAGAGAAAGGCTTTACAGCAGCAACAACAAAAGGGTAATTACATGTTGTCTCACTTCCCTAGAACATGGCCTGACACTGCCAGCTGACCCCATTTGCCACTAGACCCAAAACAGTGAAGATGAAATAGTAGACTTACTGAAAAAACCTGTCTTCTCAGCTCTTCACAACTGTCCTAATATATCTGACACACCTGACCACTGTGGAGCGTCCCTACCCTCCACCTTCATATGACTGAAAATGCTTCTCCCACAGTAATAAGAAGTAACATTCATTGAAGCTATTTGGCAATCCCTCATGGACAATTTCATTTAATTCTAGGGACTCATGTCTGAAGATGAGCATAATTATTTTGTTGTACTTAGGTACTTAGTCTTGTTGTAACAAAAAAAGATCATAAATGAGCAGTTTTAAAGCACAGAAGTTTATTTTCTCACTGAAGTTTGAATTTAAGGTGTCATCTCTTGGCAAAAGTCCTTTTCTGTCTCTTCCAGTTTCCAGTTGCTGTTGGTAGGTGCCATTGAGTTGAGTATGACTCATAGTGACCCTGTGAACAGCCATCCTGAAGCTCACCCTATCTTGTCTGTGCCACTTCTGCATCTCTTGAGACACCAGAACCCGTTGCTGAAGTCACAGTGTCAGTCCATCTCATTGGGGATTTTCCTTGCCTTCGCTGATCTTCCATCTTTTCAAGTATGATGTCCCTTTCCAAGGAATAGCCCCACCTATTTATGTGTCCAGAGTATGAGACATGAAGCTTAGTCATCCTTGCCTCTGAGGAACACACTGGCTGTACCCTTTCCAGGACATATCTCCTCTTTTGGCAGTCCATGGGATATTCAATATTCCTCTCCAGCACCACAATTCAAAGGCATCAGTTCTTCTGTCATCCTTATTCATTGTCCAGCTCCCTGATGCATAGCAGGTAATTAAGAAGACCATGGCCTGAATCAGGAGCAACTTAGTCCTTAAACTGACATCATTGCCCTTTAGTATTTTGGAGAGGTCCCCAATAGCAGACTTGCCCAGTAGCTCCTGACAATCATTGACATTTCTTGTGTTTCTGTGTGTATATCTTTCCTTGCCTACTTTCCCGTTTTACAAAACAATACTCAAGAAAGATTGGGTTTAGAAACCACCCTTGTCTGATATGACCTAATTGGTGCAATAAAAATCCTATTTCCAAATGGGCCTATATTTACACATATAACCCAGTGCCAGAAAAATCTCCGTAAGCCGCCACAGTTTTTTATTTATGTTGTTAGGTGCCATTGAGTTGGCTACCAGTTACAGTGACACAATGAACAACAGATCTGTGCCCTTTACTGCACCATCCTCCCAATCTCTGCCATGCTCAAGCCTGTTGTAGTCACTGTACTGATTGATGAAGTTCTTCTTTACAGATATCTCATCTTATTGCCATTGAGTTGAAACAAACTCATAAATGACCCTCCAGCGGTTTTCAGAAGCTGTGAATTGTCCCCGAGGAGATTCCCCTTTATCCTCCCATGAAGCTAGTAGTGGATTCGAACCACCAGAGAGGTGTCATCTTGGAGTTAGCAGCATTCCCTATGCACTGTATCACCAGAGGTTAGCATGTTGACATAACCTGTGGGAGGAAGCTAATGTCATCTATACTTATATGAAACTAACATTTAGAAAGGTTCATTCACTTGTCTAGGAAATAATAAGCAATAAGAGAAGAATCTGTATTTTGTTCCTCATTTTATTCCAAGAAATTTAATCCCAGAATCTTTTCCTTTTTTTGACCTGTCTGTTTCAAATGACTTAAAGATATTACCAGATATTCAATCTGGCACCACATTGATTCTGATTATAATAGTATTAATTGGATCCCATTACAGTTTGGTTGAAATAAGCCCATCGCCTTATTTCCCCTCCCCGGAACTGCTCTCTCATAAGCTTTGATGTAGTTAAGGTCTAAGTTACACTCTGCCAAGTCTTGGATGAATGTCCTTATTGCCCGATCATGATTGGACTTTCTGACAGGTTTTTATGCCTTTAAGTGCCACTCTCCTGTTATGATAAGAGCTTCCATGGAAATAAAGCTCTGACTAAATACGTTCACCATGGTTGCACATGGGGATAAAACAATAAACTGATAACTGAAAGATCAGCTGTTATAATCTACCGGCTACTCCTCACTTGGCTTCCAGGAAGATTCATAGCTTTCTAAACCCTAAGTGTCAGTTCTCCTATGTCCTATAGTGTTGCTGAGTCAGAATTGACTTGATGGCAGCGCTTTGACAGGTACTTACAAGGAGACGGATTAACACAGTGACTCCAGCAGTGGGCTCAAGTCTATCAGAGATGATGGGAATGGCACAGGATAAGACAGGTTCAAAGGGTAGCTAGGTGCTCAATTTGATGGCACTTAACAACAACATCACAATGTAACTAGTTGCTTATTCTTAAGTTTGTCCCACTTCTTGAGTTTTCAGGACAAAGACCCACTTGCACTGGGTTGAAAAAGCAGAAACTGTCTGACATCCCCAAACAGGTAACCATTCTAGGGATACTCCAGGGAAAAACCTACGTATATCAGAACTCAGTTTCTAGAATTGGAGACTTTAAGTTCAGACTGAATTTTCTGATCTGTGTCTCTTAATGGGATTACTCCATTTCACACAAAGTGTTACAGAGACCCAGAGGAGCTGTATCCAAGGCTGTCAAGATATCTTGAGAAATTGGAAGCCGGTAAGGCCTAATGCTCTTCTGCTCCCTCCTGCCACTTTGCATATACTTAAAGGAATGTATAATGTTAACACACAATGGCTTCAGTCCCTGTGTCTTTGTCAGGGAGAGAGAAAGAATGTTTATAAAGCAACATAGTAAGCACTGTGTTAAGCCCTTTCTATGTCTAGCCTAATTTGATTCCTTTAAGAATCTGACCCAAATGCAATCAAAGGATTGCCCAAAGCATATTCAGTATTAATTAATTCATAGATTTAGTTGCTTGACTGCAGAGTTTGGCATGGTTTTTATTCTGTTCTTGCTAACCTCTTGCCATCAGCCTCATGTTATGCTGCCTCCCCCCACTTGTTTTGTTGTTGTTTGGATCCACTGCTGTAGTGCTATCTTGACTCATGACAACCTCCCATTGGGTTTCAAAGGCTGTAAATCTTACTAGGAGACTGGCTTTCATTTCTCCTACAGGGTGGCCTGCTAACCTTTCCGTTGCAGCCCAACATTTAGCCTGTTGCGCTGTAGCATGCTTTAAAAATGTCAGAACTTGTTTAATAGCTAGGCATAAGGCACTCTGGTAGTGTAGTCTATAGGAGGTTGTGATGCTAACTCAGAGGCGGCCCCTCTCTAGTGGTTCAAATCCTGCAGCTACTCTGTGAGAAAAAGATGGACATCTCCTCCGATGCTGTGTTACAGCCTTTAAGAAGCTTTGAGTTGGTTCAGACTAGATGACGAGACCAGTTTGAGTTCTCTGCAACAAAGCATGAGTTCAAAAAGTCTTACCTCTTACCTGTCTGTTGCTTCTAGATAAGTCCCCACCTAATCTCCACCAGACATGAGTGGTGAAGACTTTTTCTAGCCACAGTTACTGAAGTATACTACTGGAATAGCTACTGCTGTCATCATGTATCATTGAGTTAGAACTAATTCAGCTATGGAGACCATTACTAATCCTTCAGCTGGTTTTCAGAGGCAATAATTTGCATAGGAGGAGATTGTCCATCTTTCTCCCATGGAGTAGCTGGTGAATTTGAACTGTGTGCCTTTGAGTTTGCAGCTCAGCTTCTTACCTATAGGCCACTAGACTGCTTTCATTAACACTATAAAAAGTATAGAGTATGAAAAGAGGGAAAGAAGAATATGTTACTGTCAGGGAAGTTAATTTTCAAGACTCCCATTTAGAGTATGTATTGAGAATATTTTCCTACATTCATGGCTCTCACATTCCATGTTCCAATCACTAGGGTCTGCTTACAACTGTTCCTCCTCCTTTGTATTTCCATACTTGATAGTTCTACCTAGGTTGCCCTTTCTGTTAATCTGCGTGTGTTCTGTTGTGCATAGGGTTTTCAGAGGCCTGCTATTTCAGAAGTGGGTGGCCAATCCTTCTTCCTAGTCTGTCTTAATCTGAATGTTCAGATTTAGAGGAGTATCTGACAGACAAGCAATTTGTGGAGCAGTGAAAGATAAATCCCTTATTGTGGAGTTAAGCATTAGTTACAGTGTTGACCCCACCCTTAGCCCAGTGCCTTGACCCACTTACTTCCCAGCTCTACCCTCCACCAGGATAACCCTTCCCATCTGCCAAGTCCCTTCAGAAAATAGCTTCCATTGTCCAACCCATGATCTGACAGCTTGTATCTTAAGCTTTCTTGGCGTCTGTGATTCCAGACACGTCGATGCTGACATTTTTTTCCTTTTGACCAGTGTCTCTTAAGTTTAGTTGTACTGTCTCCAAGGGAAGGTGACTTGTCGTTGAAAGATGCCTCTTCGTTATTGTCTGAGGTGACTTCCCCTTGTGTGTCACTCCCAAGCTTCCCTTCCACCCAGGAGCATATTCGCGCTGTCCCCAAGGGCCTCTTGTCCCCAAGGGCCTCTTGTCCCCAAGGGCCTCTTCCTGCCGGTTTTTCCTGGGTACCTTTGAAAGATGCCTTTTCGTTATTGTCTGAGGTGACTTCCCCTTGTGTGCCACTCCCAAGCTTCCCTTCCGCCCAGGAGCATGTTCTCGCTGTCCCCAAGGGCCTCTTGTCTTGGGGACAAGGGCCTCATGTTCTTGATTGGAACATGGAATGTGAGAGCCATGAATGTAGGAAAATTAGAAATTGTTAAGAAAGAAATGGAACGCATAAACATTCACACATTAGGCATTGGAGAGATGAGATGGACTGGCATGGGGCATTTTGAGTCAGATGACCATATGATATATTACTCTGGAGGTGAAAAGACAAGGAAAAATGGAGTTGCCTT
>NW_006399981.1:3949311-3952762 GCF_000299155.1 Elephantulus edwardii
CAAACGACTCGACGGCACATAACAACAACAAACAACAACATTGAGAATATTGCATTGGACAAGTAGTATTCGAAACTGTAGATACACAGTTGAAATATAGATTCTGTTCTTGAAGTGTGAATTTAGAGTTAGTACAAACAAAAAGACCAAGAACATTCTGCAGTTAGTGTAAAAGTCTCATTCCTACATAGGCCAATATGGGAGAGGAATTAAAAGAACTCTGAGAGGAAAGGATTATCTTTATTTGCTCCTTAAAGATTACTAACAGACTTCAGACATGACATTTTCCTTTTTTAAATAAAATTTTTGTCTTATACTAGCTTACTTGCTAAGTTCATATACATTGTTTTTCACATCAGATCTTTCTCCTTTCCTTTATGCCCCCTCCCTCCATTCATCAAATTGTGCAACCCTATGATTACACCTCCGCCACCCATCCTGACCCCTCTGCTCCCACCTCTTCCCCTTTGGATCCTCATACACATTCTACAGTAATGGTCTTATGCAGTAATTGTCCCTATGAGACTGAGGTAGTTCACTTAGCATAATACTCCCCAGTCCCTCCCAAATTAGGTAGTAATTTACAAAATCTTTATTCCTGCATGCTGTATAGTATTCCATTGTGTAAATGTACCATAATTTCTCAATCCATTCAATTGTGGCTGGACATCTGGGCTGTTTCCATGTTCTTGCAATGGTGACTAATGCTACGATGAACCCTAGTGTACAAGTCTCTGCTTGTCCTTCAGTTCTCATTCTCTCAGGGTAGTATTCAAAGCAGTGGAGTATCTGGATCTTATGGAATTCTCAGCTTTTTGAGAAAACACCAGACTGCCTCCCAGAGTGTTTGTACCATAGATAATTTCTTAACTGTGGCAGTTAAGTTGGTGTGTGTGTGCCATCCAGTTGGAACTAAACCATAGCTGACCCTTGATGGGATTTTCCAGAGGCAATAAATTACAAGGGAGGAAACTGCCCATCTTTCTCCCATAGAGCAGCTGGTGGATGAAAAGAAACTGCTTTTGGGTTGGCATTGCAGTTCCTTACCTCTAGACCACCAGAAATGATTTCCCTTAATTTTTTTGTAGGAAGAAATAGAAGTTTTTTGTAGATGCATGCATATTATTACAATGAACTTATGTATGTTGCTGTTGTTGTATAGAGTACAGTCAGAATGATACATAGCTGACCCTCTAGCTGGTTTTCAGAGGCAGTTAATTGCACAGGAGGAAATTACCCATCTTTCTCCCATGGAGTAACTGGTGACTTCGAACTGTGTGCCTTCAGGATTGTAGTGCAGCTTCTTGACAGTAGGCCACCAAAGCTCTAGTCGTAAGGTGTCATCATCTTGTGTGGAACAAATGATATGAAAATTAGTGAGTTAAAATAAACAGTTATTATCCAACATTCTAAGGAACGGTTAGGAAACCAAGAGTGGTCTAAGGGGAGCGGGGGTTGGCTTATGGTCTCTGATGCATAATTTCAGCTGAAGCTACATCATATTAAGCCCTCAACAGACCTGGAAAACTTGGTTCCAAGAAGATACACTCATATGACTGATAGAACCCTTAGTTCCTCGTTGATGTTCAGAAAGTTTCACTTCCTTGTCACATGGACCTCTCCAGAGAGTTACCTTAGTGTCCTGAAGATATTCTAGTTGTCCCATCCCAAAGTCATCTAAGAGCAGAGAGAGAAAGTGTGAACCATCAAGATAGAAACTCAGTATATTTATTACTTAATCTTGGAAGTGATACATTATCTGTGATCTCTTTCTTTTTAATTTGCTCACTAAAAGTAAGCCACAGAGTCCAGCTCACCTTGGAGAGAAGGATAAGGAGAGAATCATCTAGAATCTCTGGACGTACCTGTAAAACAACCACAGAAATGTAATTTAATAACTGAAAATACTTCTCTGCTACTGTAAGGATCTTCTTTAATTCTTTTTATGTTTTATATAAAATTATGAGTTTAAGAATCTTTCTAGAGATTGAATCAGTGGTAGCCCTGACAAGAGTATGGTGCTGAACATGAGTGGGAGCATAAAAACGTACATATCTTAAAGTTATTTTTTAAGAGGCTTAGTTTTGGTGTGGCAAGCATTGTAGACATAAGGCTAATTCCTGTGATTCTTGAAGGCGTGGGTTTGCCAACACTAGTGTGAGGAATCTGTCTCATGTTTATTCTAATGGATGTGAATGGGTGCCATTTCAGTCGTAGCAATGGCTATGTATATATTTTCAAGCATGTTCATAGTTATTCTTACTTCATTCTTTGTATATTGTTAGCAGGTTTACTTTGTAATGACAAACATAACTAAAGATAGAATGACCCCCCCCAAACCATTCTCCTTTTTATTAAACCTCTAAGTGCCTCTCTTTCCTTCTTTTCAGGCTAGCCCAACGAAGGTGAGGTTCTTTTGCCTTTGTAAATTTATTACCTTAGTTCAATTAACTATTTTATGATGAATATAAGGAATTTGGAACTAGTTTGTGAAAATGAAGGCAGAGAGGGAGGATGAAAAAGCAATTGTTGTTGTTGTTGTTATGTGCCGTCGAGTCGTTTCCGACTCATAGCGACCCTATGCACAACAGCCCTAAACCCTGCTCTACCCTGCGCCAACCGCACTGCCTCTGACACACCCATCCCGATTACCCCAGTCACCGAATCAATCCATCTCATAGAGGGTCTTCCCCTCCTGCACTGTCCCTCAACCCTCCCAAGCATGATGTCCCTCTCCAAGGACCCGTCCCTCCTGGCGACATGACCAAAGTATGTCAGACGAAGCCCCAGAATCCTTGCCTCCAAGGAGTAGCTTGGTTTAATCCTCTCCAAGACAAATCCGTTTGTTTTCCTGGCAGTCCAGGGTACATTCAGTACCCTAGTGCCAGTTGCACAACAAAACAGTGAAGGGCTGTGGCTGTGGCATTGCTGTCCATTTTTCTTCATTACTGCAATGGTGGCCACTCTCCTCATTACCTGACACATTTCTCTTCATTACCAACTGTGGTGATGGGGGCGATGGTGAGTGCTATTTACAGCATTAATTCTGTGAAAGGTCCAGATGAATAAAAATTATTCCCACAGATATGTGGAGGCCAAAATAAGGCAAGCGAGGCTACTGTGTCCTAGAAAGGGGAGAGGGTATAATTTCTTTTGCACTGAGAGGGAACAAAATGTCCTTCAGTCATGAACTGATCTGCAGTGCTGGGTGGGAGCAGTGTCTCTAATATGCTCAGGTATGGTGAAAATGGGGCATTATTCCTGGAACCAACAGATACATGCTAACATCTACTGTGACCCTAAATTTACTGGTCTAGCAGTAAGCAGAGATTTCCTTTTGTATGTGGCTCAGGATGGACTGAGGCTCAATGTCAAGAAGACAAAGGTTCTCACCACTGGACCAATTGGTAGCATCAGGATGGATGGTGAAGAGATTGAGCTTATTCACAGC
>NW_006399981.1:3953347-3970984 GCF_000299155.1 Elephantulus edwardii
GATTGGCACAGGATAGATCAGGGTTTAGGGCTGTTGTACATAGGGTCACTATGAGTCACAAATTACTCGACGGCGTATAACAACAACAACATGTGGCTCTGGTGGTCTAGTGGTAAGGAGCTGTACTGCCAACCCAGAAGCACAAGGTTCAAATCCACTAGCTGCTCCTCAGCAATAAGGTGAAAATCTCCTTCCATGCTATATATCGCTCTGACAACCCACTGGAGGGTCAGCTATGAATTGGTTCTGACTCCATGGTACCTAACAACATCAATGTCAAGAACAGCCTACCCCTCCATCTTCAGCCATCTTTCCACCTCTTTTTATCTGGATCAGTAAAGTAATATTTATAAGGACAGCGGGTTATTGTTAGTTGCTATTAAATTGCCACCTTCTCATGTACAACAGCATCAAATGCTACCTAGTCCTGTGTCCTCTTTTTGTACTTCAATACGTATCAGGCAACATTCTGCTGTGATTCATTAAGTTTTCATTGGCTATTTTTCAGAAGTAGGTTACGAGGCCTTCCTTGCTGGTCTACCATCGTTGGAGGTTCTGCTGAAACCCCACACACCATGGGAGAACCTACTGGTATTTTGAAATAATGGTGGTGTAACTTCCAGCATCATAGCTGGAGGAGGCCTTAGGTGTCTAAGTCACTACAGCAGGGAAAACTGCAAAACAGATGGTAGGCAAAGCACAGTAGTGAACACTTATCTGGCTGGTTGTCTGTATCTAACACGAGAGAGCTTGCTATTGTCATTCAGTTGTTGTTGTTATGTGCCGTAGAGTCACCTGTGATGCATAATGACTCTATGTACAGCAGCTCTGAACCCTTCCATGTCCTGAGCCAATCTCACTCATTATGACACACCAACCCCTATAGCCTAGTTACTGTATCAATCCATCTCATCCAGGGTCTTCCTCTCCTGCCCTGTTGCTCCACCTTTGAGAGCATGATATTGTTATTAGGTAGTGAGTGAGAACTGACACATAACTGACCCTCCAGCAGGTTTTCAGACTATAGATCACAAGGGAGGAGACTTTCCAGGTGAGTTTGAGCCTTGTGCCTTTGGGTTCGCAGCACAACACCTTCTATTCTAAGCCCCCAGAATTTCCTCTAGATAGAGATAGCATAAATAAATTTCCATAACTTGTAAACCACAAATATGGATATGCAGCTGGGTTACTTCATCCAAATGGCAAGTCTGTGTATTGAGCTATGCAAAGAATCTTCTGAGAGCATGGTGGTAGGACCTGGAAGCTTTCGCCATGAATGGAGGCCACTCTACCATCCTGTGTCCTTCTCATCTGCTCTTGTATTGAGAGGGACAATTGTGCATTGAGTCCATGGGGATGGATCTGTCCTTGTGTTGGGAGAGGGAGCAGGACACAGTTCCAGGGAAGTGTGGAGAATTATTTACTAAAGAGTACCTTTCCTTTTAATTATCTAATTGCTACTCTTGCTTTGACTTTCTCACTAGCTCTTGCAGTCATCCCACGCTCCCTCCCACCCTCCCTCACCCAATTCAGGGAGGTGTTGAAACAAGCTGCAGAAGTCCCCAGCCTGGCAATTAGGAGCAAGCCAGCTTCCCAGAGAGGGGCTCTGGGCAGGACTCTAGTTAACCCCTGCTGGCCTGGAGCATGTGGGAAGGAAGCCCTGGGAAAAGATTTCTACTTGGAGGGCATTGTCACTTGCCAAGCTCTGACAGTGTGTGCAGCCTGTTAAGAACGATAGAGGCAGTGTTCCTGCACAGCAGGCTTTCAGTGTGAGACAGAGGGATGAAAGGAGTACAATATGAAAACAGCAGGTGAGAATGGATGTATCACACAGGGAAAAGATGTTAGAGGAATATTGAGGTATATTAATTCTCCCCAGGTCTCCTCAAGTTCAGGAGCTTCCGTGGAAGCAAGGATATGGTCTTGAATGAGGCCCAGGCTCCTAGCGAGTGCCACAGCACCATCTGCTTAGTAGCAAAAGGCATAGGAGGTGGGGAAGACAGACCTGCGTGCCATCCAGTGATATTTCCTTCAATAATCTCTGTTTCCTCAGGGGCTCACACAAGCTGTTGTGTGTGGACCAGTTCGGGGGACTTGTCTTCTTTCAAAGGACGCTTCTCTAGAGGTAGGCTGTTGCTGAAGGCAAGGCAACATTTGTGCAGCAGCCTTGGAATAATTTACACTTTTCTAAAGGCTTGAAATAAGCCACAGAAGTCATGAGCATTTGCCACCTGAAAAAATCCTTTCTAGCGATCTGGGTCTGGCAAGACTTCTTAGTTGATTGTGGGCAGGTTATCCGGCCCTGCCCTTGGCAAACCTTTCACCATTAGAAAGGACATAGCTGTATATACATTCACACCCGTCCCATTAGAACTTCAAGGAAATACGAACAAATGGAAAGTAAATATCCTGTGAGGATATGAATCATGTGTATGCCTAAAAGGTCAGGGATTTTTCTACAATCATTAACATTCTGTCTTGGGACTTTTAATTCATTTTCACTACTGCTTAATCGACTTACCATCTACCTGGGCCACTCGGTAAAATTCCTAAGAAGAAAGCAAGTTAGGACAATCTGTCCTAGCTAGATCCAACACGTGTCCATTTTTTTAAATTTTAGTTTGTTTATTTTTCGTGTCCATTTTTTTAATGACTTGGCCTTCATTTTACCTCAATTATCTATTTGGAAAAATCTGGAAAAGCAAAGTTCACCATACCTCGCCCACTGTCCCTGGGCCACCATCTCTAGTCTCAGGGATTCACCTACCATCTATAATGCGACTGCCTCCAAGTTTACCTCTCGAGCACCAGCTTTTCTTCTTCCAAGATTAGTCTAGAATTCTCAACTGACAAGCAAACTGGAAAGTTCAAGTTCAACACATCTAAAGCTGAACTCCTTCTCCTCCCTTAAGATTTACTCTGCTCTTTTAATTTCTAGTTGCACCGGTGGCATCACAATTCACCAGTCCGGAATGAGTCCTCTTCTACTCTTCCTTTTCTGTCCTTCACCTCCAAGCCAATCAATCACCATGTTATTCTAATTTCAATTTTTCTTAATAGTTTGGGGGTTGTTCCTCCCACTTTTCTTCCATTCTTATTGTCTATCATCATGGTTAGCTACTACCAAGTCCACCTGCACTCATGGGAACCCCATATACGACGATGCTGTCTGGTCATACGTCGTCCTCAAGACTAGGTGTGTACAAAGCAATTATGATCCATAGGCTTTTCATGGAGTAATATTTGCAAGTTGATCACTTTTCTTTCTAGTCAGCCCTAGTCTTGAAGCTCCACTGAAATCTGATTAGAATCACAGCAACACGTCTTCACTAATAGACGAGGGGTTACTGTGCATGGAGTGTTTTGGCTGGGAATGAAACCCTGGTCCCCCACATAGGAGGGGAGAACTCTGATATTGAACCATCGTTGTACCTTGGAGTCATGCTGTTTATTATTAGCTCCTCTGCTCCCTGCTTTAACCCTAAATTAAGATAGCAAGTCTGTTTAAATATGATACCAAAAAGTGCTGAATATTTTAAAACTCCTAGTTTACAGAACTAAACACAAACCTATGTATCCAGGAGGCCCTCTTCAGCTTCCTTCTGCAATCTTATCCCTCTATGCTCTGCTGTCTTTCTCTTCATACTTTTGTAGCACCTTTCTCATTTCCGTGTGCCATACTGCTTCCAGCTCTATGTCTCTGCGGGAGTTATTCTTTCAATCTGGAACATTCATCCCACTCTTCCTCACAGGCTAATTACATCTGACTCATCTTTTAATACTCAGCTAGAGCATTATCTCTTCCAGGAACTCGCTTACGAATTCTCAGAACGGAACAAGTATCATTTCTCTCTATTATTCCCCAAAAATACTTGGTACATAGCTCTCTTATTATCCCTTATGTCCCATTCTCCCACTGAATTTTAAGAACTTTCTTTTATCTTTCCTTTCAAAGTGCTAGAATAGAACCAAAGAAGGCTCTCAATAATTTTACTGTACAGTGAATACCTATATCTTCAATTTTAGAGCCTTATTCATTGTAGGCTGGGTTTAGAAAAAGCCGTGGTTCTAGAGATATGATAACTAGTGCTAGATGGATCTTGGCCAAAAGCAGGGTATACCAGGGGAATGTCTACCTGTGTTTCACTGACTATGCAAAGGTATTTGACTGTGGATCACAACGAACTGTGGCTGACTCTGAGAAGCATGAGAACACTCGATTGTGCTTATGCAAAATCTATACTTGGATTAGGAGGCACTCATCAGAACAGAGCAAGGAAAGAGTACATGGTTCAAAATTGGGAGTGGTATACACCAAGGATATGTCCTCTCTCCATACCTTTTCAATCTACATGCAGAACAGATTATCCAGGAGGCTGGGCTCTATGAGGAAAAATGTGGGGTCAAGATTGGTGGACAATTTATCAACAATCTGAGTTATGTACATGACATAACTCTGTTTGCTGAAACTGAGAAGGACATGAAGTGCTTGCTGCAGAAGGTAACGACTGCAGCCTTCAATGTGTATTGAAGCTCAACATCAAGAAAACAAAGATTCCTACCACTGGGACGATTGGGAGTATCATGATAGATGGTGAAGAGATTGAGATTACTAACAACTCTAGTTTGCTGCAGAGGGTCAAGGACTGCAGCCACAATATGGATTGAGGTTCAGAAGACAAAGACTCTCACCACTGGACCAATTGGCAGCATCAGGATGGATGATGAGGAGATTGAGATTGTTCAAGCTTTAGTTTGCTTGGCTCCACAGTCAACACTCTCAGCACCAGTAGCCAGGAAATTAAAAGACATATTGCGAAGGGAAAGTCTGCTGATATGGACCTCTCCAAAGTTCTGAAGAGCAAGGGTGTCTCTCTGGAGACTAAGGTGCATCTGATACAGGCCATGGTCTTTGCAATCAGCTATTATTTATCAGAGAGTTGGAGAATGACTAAGGAGGATAGAAGGAGGACTGATGCCTTTGAGCTATGGTACTGGAGAAGAGTATTGAGAATACCATGGACTGCTAGGAAAACAAACAGATTCATCTTGGAAAGGGTCAAACCGGGCGGCTCCTTGGAGGCAAGGATTCTGAGGCTCCGTCTAACATACTTTGGACATGTTGTAAGGAGGAACCGGTCCTTGGAGAGGGACATCATGCTTGGGAGGGTGGAGGGACAGCGCAGGAGGGGAAGGCCCTCTATGAGGTGGATTGATTCAGTGACTGGGGCAATTGGGATGGGTGTATCACAGACCGTGCGATTAGCACAGGACAGAGCAGAGTTTAGGGCTGTTGTACATAGGGTCTCTATGAGTCACAAACGACTTGACGGCACATAACAACAACAACAACAACAAGTTTGCTTAGCTCCACAACCAACACTCCACAGCCAGGAAATTAAGAGATGAATTATATTGGAAAAGTCTGCTGTCAGAAATCTTTTCAAGGTACTGAGAAGCAACGATGTCAGTCTGAAGATTAAGGAGTGCCTGGTCCAGGCTCTAGTCTTTGAAATTAATTGCTACACATCAGAAAGCTGGACAATAGCTAGGGATAGAAGGAGAGTTGATGCCTTTGAGCTGTGGTTCCAGAGAAGAAGACTGAATTTACCCTGGACTGCTAGGAGAACAAACAGGTTAGTCCTAGAGAGGGTGAGACCAGGATGCTCCTTAGAGGCAAGGATTTTGAAGCTTCACCTGATGTACTTTGGACATGTTGAAAGAAGGACCAGTCCTTGGAGAGGGGTGACATGCTTGGAAGGGTAAAGGGATAGCACAAGAGAGAAAACCCCTTGATAAGATGAATTGATTCATTGACTGGGAGAGTGGGGGAAGGTGTGTCAGAGACAATAAGGTTGGTAAAAAATAGAGCAGGGTTTAGGGTGGTTGTACATAGGGTCTCTATGAATTGCCGCCAACTTGATGGCACATTAAGAACAACAAAACATTCATGGGATATTAATTCTATCACCACATTAATCCTTTGATTCTTTAAGGTTGTTGTTACTGTTGTTGTTAGGTGACATCAAGTCGAGCATGACTCCTAGCAACCCTTTGAAAACTGTTCTATTCTACACCATCCTCACACTTCTTGACACACAAGAGCCCATTTCAGTAGTCACCATGTCAATCCAACTAGTTAATGGTCTTCCTCTCTTTTGTCACCCCTCTACCTTTCCCAGCATCATGACCTTCTCCAAGGTATAACACCTCCTAGCAACATGTCTAAAATATTTGAGATTAAGCCTTATCATACTTGCCTCCAAAGAGCACTCAGGCAACACCCTCTCGAAGACATATCTGTTCTCTTGGCTGTCCATGGGATGTTCATTGTTCTTCTCCAGCACCATAGCTCAAAGTTATTAATTCCTTTTCTGTCATCCTTTTTCGTTGTCCAGCTCTCAGAAGCATAGCTACTAATCAAGCGCACCTTAGTCTTCAAACTGACATCATTACTCCTCAGTAACTTGGACAGGTGCCTAACTGCAGATTTTCCCAGGACAATGCATCTCCTTATCTCCTGACTGCTGCTACCAAGAGTGTTAATTGCGGATCCAAGTAAGATGAAGCTGTTGACAGTTTCAATCTCCTCTCTATCCGTCATGGCACTGCCTATTGATCCAGTGGTAAGAATTTTTGTTTTCCTGACACTGAGAGGCAATCCATACTGAAGGCTACAATCCTTGATCTTCTCCAACAAGTGCTTCAAGTCCTTCTCACTTTCAGCAAGCACAGTGATGTCATCTGTATAACACAGGCTATGACTAAAGTACTATAATGTTAAAATGTTTGCATATAGAACATAGGTATCTAGAAACCTCCCAAGAGGTTGAATATTTCAGCTCTTGAAAGGTACACATCTTCTCTTTAACCCACAACATGCATTGTTCCAACAATAGCAATGATCTTCGGGAAAGGTCATGGTAGAATCAGGTGTCTGTGCGATTCTTGTTTCTGATACGGCTGACATTGTGAGCTAACTCTCTTGGATGGAGACCTGGCACTCCTTAGACAACAACCAGAACATTATGCCAAGCAAAGCATGCTACTAAAAGAGCATCCCATAGCTCAGAGACCCAACCCCAGCATTGACAGAACATCAAGAAGTCACTACAGAATATATAAGGCTCATGGGAAAGTTCTTTGCCAGGTTACCTGGTTGGAAATGAATCTCTGGCATTTCATTTTTTTCTCTGGTAAACCTTTAGTCTACCTGCTGGTCCAATTTCAGCAATAAAAAATATCACTGCATTTCAGATACTGATCTGTATCTAAATGAGGCTTAGGATATTAGAAGTCAAGATAAGAAACCTGTGTGTGTGTGTGTGTGTGTGTGTGTGTGTGTGTGTGTGTGTGCGCACGCACCATCAAATCAGATCTGACTGGTACAGGAGGAGATTGCCCTCCTTCTCCAGCAGAGCATCTGGTGGATTCAAACCTTGTACCTCTGAGATTGCAATGCAGCTTCTTGCCACCAGGCCACCAGAGCTCCCTAGGATAAGAAACTTATAAAATACAAATTTCTTGAATTTATGATGTGAGTACAGAGTCGACTCTGTTTATTCTTAAAAATTCTCATCCTAATTAGAATCAGGATGAAGATCTCTATAACATAATATCCCCAAGAAGCAATACAAAATAGAACATAAGTGTTTGTGTCCCAGCACCAAAGTGGGCTGAGATCCCCATTGGACATTTGCTAGGTACATAAATACCTTCCATTTCAGTTTCATCACCTGTAAAATGAGAATAATTTTTAAAAAAAATTGTGATAGGACCCATTTCACACAACATGAAGTTAGAACTAAAGACATAGCAAGTACTTAGAAGTGTATCTAGCATATAATAAGTCTAGTTTATTATTACATAATTTCATTTCCTAGGACTACCATAAAAAATACCGATAGCATAAAATAACAGAGTCTTAATGTCTTTTTTTTTTTTAGTCTTAATGTCTTACAGTTTCAGAAAATAAGTCTAAACACAGAGTGCCAGCAGGACAATGCTTGGGAAAGGTTTTGTTTGTTTGTTTTTTATCTCTGCTAGATATTGGTGATTGCAAGCATTCTTTGGTTTGTAGTTAGGTAACACGTCTCTGTCTCCATCTTTACATGACTGTGTTCACAAGGATTTTCCGTGCCTGTCCTTTTCCCTCTCTCCTTACAAGAATATCTTTCTTTTGAACTAGAATCCAGCAACATGTCATTAATTTAGCAATGTGCAGCTGTCATTAGTTCCTGTTGAGTCAGCAACCACATTTACAACGGATCTAAACACTGCTAGGTCTTGTGTCTTCCCCACAAACAGTTGTAGATTGGATCATCATGGAATTTCACTGACACTTTTTTCCCAAATCAGATCATCACACTACTCTTCCTAGTTTGCCTTAGACTTGAATCTCTGCCAAAATTTTCCAACATCAATTGCAAGTGCAAAGACCTTACTTCCAATTAAGGTCACAGCTATAGGAATCGTTACTGTTGTCATGAGTCATTGAGTTAATGACAACTCACAGTGGCTCTCTGAACAGCAGATCTTACTTACCATTGCCCTATCCGTCACCCCCCTCACAATCTCCAGCATGCCTGAGTATATTACTACAGTCACTGTGTCGATCTGTCTTGCTAAAGGTCTTCCTTTCTTTATCTGATCCTCTATCTCCCCCTGTATGATGTATTTTTTTCCGAGGACTGGCCCTGTCTGACAACATGCCCAAAGTATGTTGAGATCAAGTTTCGTCACCCTTGTCTCTATGGAGTACTCCTGCTCACACTTCTTCCAAAGCAGTCTTGTTTGTTCTTTCGGTGGTCCATGGATAGTCAGTACTCCTCACCAATATCACAGTTCAAAGTCATAACTTCTTCTTCTGTCATCCTTGTTCCTTGTTCAGCTTTGAGACGCATAGGAAGAAGCTGAAAAGCCATGGCTTGGATCAGGCGCACGTCAGTGTTTACACTGACATAGTTGCTCCTTATCGCTTTGGGGAAGGTTTTCCTAATGCAACACATCTTTTGACTTCTTTTATTTTCTTAATATTTTATATTGGTTTTCATATTTCTTTACATTATGTTTCATTCATATACACTGTGTTTTATACAGTCTTTCATTAACATTGTGTTCCATACAATCATTCATAGACATTCTATTTTACATTATTTTTTAAAAGGTTTGCTTACCAAGTTCCAACGGTGATTGATTTTATAATACATAATGCATGAGAATAATTGTATGAAATGCAGTGTGAATGAAGAATAGTGTGAAACACAATGTATATAAATGTTGTAAGCAAATCAATCTTTTGACTTCTTGGCTGTTACTACCATGGATGTAAAATGAATCAGTGACAACTTCAATCTTCTCTCCATCTATCATGACTTTGGCTATTGGATCAGAGATGAAGATTTTGTTTTATTGATGTTTGGATGTAATCTGTTTTGAATGCAGCAGCCTTTGACAATATGCAGTAAGTGCTTCACGTCTTTTTCACTTTCTACAGTCAAAGTCATGTCATCTGTATAACACAGGGTATTGAGAGTTAAAACTTCAACACAGCCCTTTGGGATACACAATGTAATCTTAAGTATTCAGTGAAATAACTACTGATGTTTGCTCTAACACTGGTCCATTTCGCCACCTGTGTTTGTCAATGTACTCTAGCCAAATCAAATTTGAAGTTCTACTGCATTCTTATATTGCTTTGTACATATTTCCAGAATATTTGTTGCTAATTCCTACTCCCTCACTACTAATCTCTGTTCAGATTACATAGTATACTGACCTAGACCTCTATATCCACTGTCCCTCCATCTATGGATGTTCCTTTACGGGTTCATCTCTGAGAGTTCATTCAAAAGTTCCCCTTTATATTCAAGGGAATGTTTTTCCTTTCTATTCCAATTCATATGCAATCACTGGTATGTAAAGGTACATAATAAACATGCACAAAATGAAGAAGAGACTGAGTATATCATAAATGCATATCAACTATGAAAATAAAACGTATCTGTTTAGCCTGAGTCGCATCCACTTCCTAAACAACATGCCTCTGGAAACTCTGTGAACTTTGAAAAATGATCGTTATTGAAAGACTTCAGGTCTTCTGTTCATAGGATTGATATGGGTGGTGCTTGACTCGATGGCAATCAACAACCACAACACCACTAACATGATGAGAAACAAATCAATCTAATTAAAGTGATATTGCTGCCAATGTTTGTAAATAATGCTTTTTTTTTCTTTTTTTAAGAACTAATTTATTGGTTTCCATACAGTTATTCATATACATGGTTTCATTAATTTACATTGTGTCTAATATAATCATTCATATACATTGTATTTTATATAATCACTATTGATCTGTGCCTATTATCATTGCATCTTTTCAAGTCCCTATTGCTTCTTTCCTATTTCTTCACTCTCCCATAATCCTTATATATCTGCTATACTAGTGATTTCCCCCTTTTTCTGCCCATTTCTCTCCTTCCCTTTGCCCTTTTGAACATTTGTGCATCTCTTGCTCAGTTACCTTATTTTCACAACTTTGGCCTTATGCAATATTTGTCCTTATGTGACTGAGTTATTTCACTCAGCATAATGCTCTCTAGACTGCCTATGTTATACAATCTTTTATAAAAATTCATTTTTTTTATAAATTTTAATGAGCTTTTACAGGGACTTTATATTTCCATTTATCCATTATTGCATAAATAATATTTTTAAATAGTCACAATTTTTATAAATATGTACTTGGATGATAGCTTTCATTTTCTGTCCATACTGAGAAAGAAAGTGAAAGTCGAGTGTTTTTGTTAGGAATGTATGAAGTAGTCAATGACACTGTCAATCAAAAATAGATACTGCTTCCATCAAAGGGTCGCTTTCCCTCGAGTGATTGCAGCAAGTCTTTGATAAGCAATTCCAGATGGGAAAATTCGAAAGAGATTTCAGCAGTGAGAGTGTCATTAAATCAGAATAATGTTGGTGTTGGGTGCCATGAAACCAATTCAGAATCATGGAGACCCTATACACAACAGATTGAAACCTTTGCAGATCATACACCATTCTCAGAATCTTTGCTGTATTTAAGCCCTTTGTTGCATTTACTGAGTAGTTAATGCAAGCACTTAGCAAAATGTTTCACATGTATTAATTCATTTAATGCTTGTGTCAATTCTTTAGGTAGGGCCTTACTTTCTTTCAGGTGCACTTTAGTATTTTCTTTTTAAATTTAGTTTATTTATTTTTCATTTCAATGAACATCTACAGAGATTTTGAAATTCCATTCATTCATTGTTGCACCCTTCTCCCCGCACAAACCCCTCCCCCCCTTTGCTCCTCTCCTTGAAAAGCAAAAGAAAAGCTCCCACATTGGTACACAATCCCCCCGCACCTCCCCAAACCCCACCCCCTACCCCCAAATATAATCCACTCTGCAACCCTCATTGCGTACTCCTACGATAAAAATAATGCCCTAAAATATAATACTTTTAGACTATTCTCTCCCCCATAGACTTCAATGCCGTAAACATATTTCATCCAGTTTTTCTCAGTCTTACCCCCACCCCAATGCCTACAAAACACATATACATTACATTCTATAGTGTTCATGTATATTGTGTTTTACTCATTCCTTCATTCAAAATGTGTTTCAAACGATCACCAGGCAGAGACTTTCATTAGCTTCATTTTAGAGAAGGAAACATAGATTTTAATCAAATTGCTGGACTCTGCACAGTTAATAAGAGACAATATTACTCCTCAAACTCTCAACATATAACCTAGATTAAAATACTATAATCACTGTTCTTTATTTTTATTTTTTTTGTTGTTGCTAGCTGCTGCTAATCAGACCCTGCTTCACATTGGCCTCATACACAGTGGAGGAAAACATGCCCTATCTCTCCATCTCCATGAGTTTTTTAAGATCAGACGATTGTGGTCTAAAGGGTTGTCATTGACTGACATTCAGAAGTGGCTCTCTAGGCCATGTTTAAGCCAAATAGCCTCCCAGGCCAAGGACTGAAAAAAGACAAATAGTAATTTAGATGTGTGTAAATTAGAGAATCCTAGAACTCTTGTGTTCATGTGAAATCTAGACCTCAGCCAAAAGTGTGTTGCGAGAACAGAGCAAATAAATCATGGTTTAAAATTAGGAAAGATGTGCATCAGGGTTGCATGTTTCTCCATATCCGTTTAACCTGTATGCTGAGCAAATTATTTAAGAAGCTGGACTTCATGAAAAAGAATGTGGAGGACTTGAAGCACTTGCTACAGAAAGTTAAACACTTCAGCCTTCAATATGGATTCCATTTCAACTTTAAGAAAACAAGTAATCTCACCACTGGACCAATAGCAAGATCATGATGGATGGAGAAAGGATTGAGGTGGTCAACAACTTCATCTTACTTGGATCCACAATCAAGACAATTGGCTCCAGCAGTCAAGAGATCAGGAGATGTATTACACTAAGAAAGTCTGAAGTAAGGGACTTCTCTAAAGAACTGAGGAGTAATGATATCAGGTTGAGGACAAAAGTGTGCACTTTCTTATGCATCTGAGAGCTGGACAATGAGTAAGGATGAAAGTAGAATGGATGCCTTTGAATTGTCGTATTGGAGAAGAGGGCTGAATATCCCATGGTATGCCAAAAGAACAAACAGCTATGTCTTGGAAATGGTGCAGCCAATGTACTTCTTGGAGGCAATGATGATGAATCTTTGACTCACATACTTTGGGCATGTTGCAAGGAGAGGTTATTTTTTTTTCTAAATTAATTTTAATTAACATTTACAGAGACTTTGTATTTTGATTCATTCATTGTTACATTTTTTCCCTGTCTATACTTTCCCCCAAAGATTACTCTTCTCTTTGAAAAGTAAAAAAAAAAAAAAAATTCTTTCATTGGTGTACAATCTCCACCCTCCCCTCCAGTATACTCCACTATGCACTCTTCATTCTGGACTCTTGTCATGACCATAATACCCAATAATGTATTGCTTTTACACAGTTCTCTCCGTCATCTGTTTCAATGCAGTATACATAATTAATTTATCCAATCTTTCTCAGTCTCCCCGAAACCCTGATGTCAGTCCTATTTTAAAACAGTGGCACTATGCAGTATTTGTCCTTTGGTGACTGAGATATTTCACTCAGCATAATGTCCTCGAGGGTCACCCATTTTGAATAATATTTCATGAGTTCCTTGTTTTTCAGTGCAGTATAGTATTCCATTGTGTGAATATACCAGAGCTTCTCTATCCATTCATTTGTTGATGGGCACTTAGGTTGTTTCCAACTCTTTGCTATTGTGAAAAAGCAGCAACAAACATGGGTATGCATATATCCACCTGGGTGGAAGTTATGGTTCTTTTAGGGTATATTGGCAGGAGGGAACTGCTGGATCAAATGGTAATTCTATTTGCAATTTTTTGAGAAAGCGTCATACAGCCTTCCATAGTGGTTGCACAAGAAATCAGCTCATCTACATATGGTCAATTGATTTTTGTCAAAGCGATGAAGTCAGTTAAGTGGAAAAACTACAGCCTTTTCAACAAATGGTGCTGGCAAAATTGGAAAACTATCTGTAGAAAACTCAAGCAAGATACACACCTCAAAAACCAACTCAAAATGGATTATGAACCTAGGACTAAAACCAAGGACTATATACATTTCATTAAAGAAAAGCTTGGAAGAACTCTAGAAGTCCTAATCCACAGCATAAACAGTCTTCTAAGCATCCTGAAAAATCTACAACCAGGAGAGGATAAAATAGATGAATGGGACCTTCTAAAAATCAAATCCCTATGCACATCCAAAAACTTCTCCAACAGATTAAAAAGGGAAGCCACAGATTGGGAAAAAAATATTTGGTAATGACATGTCAGATAAGGGACTTATATCTAGAATTTATAAAATACTCAAGCACCACAACAAGAGAAAGGTAAATAACCATATTGAAAAATGGGAACAGGATTTGAACAAACAATTCACCAAAGAAGACATTCAGATGGTGAACAAACATATGAACAAATGTTCAAAATCCCTAACTCTAAGAGAGATGCAAATCAAAACAATTATGAGATATCATCTCACCCGAATAAGAACAGCAAAATTTAACAGAGGAGGAAACATCAAATGCTGGCGAGGTTACTGAGAAACTGGAATCCTTATTCACTGTTGGTGTATTCACTGTTGTTGAATTCACTGTTGGTGAATTCACTGGTGTATTCACTGTTCTTGAAGATGGACATCATGTTTGGGAAGGTGGATAGGCAGGGAAAGATAGGAAGACTTGACCAGGTGGGTTGACTCGGTGACTGCAGTAACAGTCTAAAGTGTGTCAGAGATTGTGAGGATAGTTGATCATAAGATTGGTATGAGTCATACCAGACTCAATGACACCTATCAACAACAACAGGCTACCAGAGCTCCCTTTTAACTAACAAATGATGATAAATGTACAGCAACAGAAGTGTAGCAGAGACACAATTTAATGGATCAAATACTAGTGGATATTTTAGAAGCAATTGTTTAGTTTATTATATTATGTGAGCAAACAGAATGCTTACTTTTTAATTCCTTAAACACAACCCAAATCTAACTCATTGCAATTGAGTCATTTCTAAGTCCTAGCAACCCTGTTGCATGGGTTTGCTTTAATATTTAAAATAGATTAATTCCACTCTAAATATAATATTGTAATGAGTGCTTAAATGCTTTCATTTTCTGTAGCACAGCAATTTTAAACATAATTTCTACATAACCAAAACAAATGATTAAAAAGAGAAGGTTAAGTCTGTCACTTGATTGAATTACCTGTGTGTTTAAAGGTGGAATGATCTTTTTTTCAGCCTCAGCAGAGATAAACTCTACTTCCTATCATTTGTTGGGGTGGTAAGCATCCTTACCATAAGCTCAAGTAAAAGCCCTTTAGGAACTTGTTAGGATATATAATGAAAGCTGTGTGAAGATGTTTGTGGTCCATTAGAGCCATTCAGTTGATCTACACACTATACTGTAGCTGTGGTTTGCTCTGAGAACATCAGCCTCACAGTTGGCATGGATGTATGAGGGCAGAACATTTGGCCCAATTAATTAAAAAAAGTTAAAGGAATCAGAAACTATTGGAATGTAGAGGACCCCTGGTCAATACCTAGTCAAAATCTTCGTATAATGTAGGTGTCCCCTCAGTATTTTCTATTTGATTCTTTTCAGTAATGGGTGACTCTTTTCCAGAAATAATTGATAGAAAAATTGAAATTGTCAATAAGATTAGTTATTTGACTCCACAATCAAGGTCTATAGAAGTAGTAGCCATGACATCAAACACAGTATAACATTTGGTAAATCTCCTGCAGAGGAATTTTTTCAAATTTTTAAAAAAGCGAAGATGTCCTTTTAAACGCTAAGGTGTACCTGACCCAAGTTATAATCTTCTTCATTAAGTTCTAGGAATGCAAACTTGGACGATAAAAAAGGATAACATAAAAAACAGATACATTTGAATCATGGTGTTGGCAAAGGATATTAAATATAACAAACATTCACTCAATCACTCATTGCCATTCGGTCAGAACCAACTTAAAGCTGGCCCTCCAGTGAGTTTCCAAGTCTATAAGTCACATTGGAGGAGACTGCCCATGTTTCTCCATTGCAAATGCTAGTGGATTTGAACCTCCAGAGACACTCAGTGTTTGGTTAGTCCTGTACCTCCTTTCAGGCTATGCACCGAAGATCCATCAAAAATATCTAAAGAACAATCAAATCTGTCATAGGATAAATACAATGAAAGTGTTCTTTGGTTTTATTTTTTTCTTTTTAAATGGATTGCATACAATCATTCATATGCACTATGCTTCATTCAAGTTGATGTATATAATTATCCTTATACATTTGTTTCATTTTAGTACATTGTATTTTAGTTGTTTTCGTTGTTGTTGGTTGCTTGTGTGTTTGTTTGTTTTTTAAATTCTCTTATACTGGCTTGCTAACAAAGTTTGCATACACTGTTTTTCACACTGAATCCCTCCCATTTCCTTTACCCATCCCTCCCTCTACCCATCAAATTGTGTGACCCTCTGATTAACCTCCTGCCCATCCTCACCTCTCTGCTCCTACCCTCCCCCTCTTGGATCCTCATACGTGGTTTCCTAGTTATCTATCTACAAACTTTGTAAGCAAACCAGTATGAAATAAAAAAAAAAAAGAAAATCAAACAAACAATAACAACAAAAATTTGATGTACAAGAATAAAACAAAGTATGTTGTTGTAGTTATGTGCTGTCGCATTGCTTGCAACTCATAGCGACCCTATGTACAACAGCCCTAACTCTGGTCTGTCCTGTGCCAATCGCACTGTCTCTGACACTCCCATCCCTATTATCCCAGTCACTGAATCAATCCATCTCATAGAGGGCCTTCCCTTCCTGCGCCATCCCTCTACCCTCCCAAGCATGATCTCCAAGGACCAGTCTCTCCTCACAACATGTCCAAAGTATGTTAGACCGAGTCTCAGAATCCTTGCCTCCAAGGAGCCACAAGGTTTAACCCTTTCCAGGACAAATCTGTTTGTTTTCCTAGCAATCCATGGTATTCTCAATGCTCTTCTCCAGCACCACAGCTCAAAGGCATCAATTCTCCTTCTATCCTCCTTGGTCATTGTCCAACTCTCTGATGCATAACAAGTGATTGCGAAGACCATGGCCTGTATCAAATGCACCTTAGTCTCCAGAGAGAAACCATTGCTCTTCAGTACTTTGGAGAGGTTCCTAACAGTAGACTTTTCCATGGCAATGCACCTTTTAATTTCCTGGCTACTGGTGCTAAGAGTGTTGACTGTGGAGCCACGCAAACTAAAGCTGTGTAGAATCTCAACCTCTTCACCATCCACCCTGATGCTGCCAATTGGTCCAGTGGTGAGAATCTTTGTCTTCTTGACATTGAGCCTCAATCCATATTGTAGGCTGCAGTCCTTGACCCTCTGCAGCAGGTGCTTCAGGTCCTCTTCAGTTTCTGCAAACAGGGTTGTGTCATCTGCATAAAGCAGATTGTTGATAAATCGTCCACTAATCTTGACCCCACATTTCTCCTCATAGAGCCCAGCCTCCTGGATAATCTGTTCTGCATATAGGTTGAAAAGGTATGGAGATAAGATGCATCCCTGGTGTACGCCCTTACCAATTTTGAACCATGCAGTGTTCCCTTGCTCTGTTCTGACCTGACGACTGCCTCCTGGTCCAAGTATAGGTTTGCATTAGCACAATCAAGTGTTCTGGGATTCCCATTCTTCTCAGAGTCAGCCACAGTTTATTATGATCCACACAGTCAAATGCCTTTGCATAGTCAATAAAACACAGATAGATATTCCTCTGGTATTCTCTGCTTTCAGCTAAGACCCATTTAACATCCGTTACAATATCCCTAGTACCACGACCCCTTCTAAACTCAGCCTGGACTTCTGGTAGTTCTCTGCTGATGTGCTGTTCCAGTCGTGTTTGGATAATCTTCAATAAAAATCTTGCTTGCATGTGAAATCAGTGAGATTGTTCTATAGTTTCCACAATCTGTTGGGTCTCCTTTCTTTGGGATAGGAACAAATATAGATCTCTTCCAGTCAGTTGGCCAAGTGGTTGTTCTCCA
>NW_006399981.1:3971084-3972111 GCF_000299155.1 Elephantulus edwardii
CTCCAGTGCAATTTTCAGAGTCTCTTCTGACATCCATTTTGGTCTTTGCTTCCTTTTCTGGCCTTGCAATGACAGTTTGCACTCTTCCTGGATGATAGCCTTGATATTCTCCCACAACTCATCTGGTCTTCGCTCATTAGTGTTCAAGGCCTCAAACCTGTTTCTGAGACGGTTCTGAAATTCAGGTGGGATAAACTCAAAGTCATATTTTGGTTTCCTTGGATTTGGTTTAATTTTCCTCAACTTCAGCTTGAACTTGCATATGAGTAGTTGGTGGGCTGTTCCACAATCAGCTCCTGACTTAGTTTTCAAAGCTGATATTGAGCTTCTCCAGCGGTTCGATAATAATACGAAACAATGTAAATGAATGAAGCATCATGCATATGAATGATTGTATGCAAACCAGTTTAAAAAGAAAAAAATAAAGAAAACAAAGGAACACTCTCATGCATCTATCCTTTTAAATGAAAATGGCAACTCTTTGACTTGCTTTCTTTTGACCCATCAGAGGAAAAGCCACGTCAAGAGAAGAACATCATTTCTGATAGAGTCAGCAAACTGAAATGACTTTTCAGTGAGATAAGTTGATATGATAGTTGTGACAAAAGATTCAAATAAAATGATAGCAATCAACAATGTGTCACAGATCTTGGCTGTCATTCTATTAAATATAAATTGCCATGACTTAAAGCCAACTTCACGGTAACTAACAAGAACAACAGCAATGTAAATATATTTCTAATATAGAAGTTGTTGTTATGTGCAGTCAAGTTGCCCGTGACTCATAGTGTACCACAGCCCTAAACCCTCCTCTATTCTGTGCTAATCTTATTGTCTCTGACACATCTACCCCCATTTCCCACTCACTGAGTCAATCCATCTCATCAAGGGTCTTCCTATGCTGCACTGTCCTTCCACCCTCCCAAGCATGACGTCTCTCACCAAGGAGTGCAGATCTTAAAAAGGAATCAGGTTAATTTAACAAAATGTTTTCTTAATAAACCGACTTTAGCTCCTTAGAATCCTC
>NW_006399981.1:3972711-3991315 GCF_000299155.1 Elephantulus edwardii
CGGAGAAGGACATCATGCTTGGGAGGGTGGAGGGACAGCGCAGGAAGGGAAGGCCCTCTATGAGGTGGATTGATTCAGTGACTGGGATAATAGGGATGGGAGTGTCAGAGACAGTGCAATTGGCACAGGACAGAGCGGAGTTTAGGGCTGTTGTACATAGGGTTGCTATGAGTCGCAAACAACTCGACGGCACATAACAACAACAACAACAACAAAATCTTCCTGGAGGTTCAGCTTTTAATTGGTTTCGACAACAAAAAAATGTCGTAAGAGGGTTTCCTGTCACCTTTGTTTGTTTTTTAGTGTGGTGGAGGTAGAAGGGTCATTTCATGGGACTATGTGCAATATTTCTGAAATTACAAATATGTAGGAATCACCTGGAGGATTTTTTATTAAACAGTAGGTTATAAATAAGTACCAGATATTTATGAGAAATCTCCTCTGTGCAATTAAACTTTCTCTGAAGACCTGCTAGAGGGTCAGCTGTGGGTTGGTTATGACTCAATGATACACAACAACAACAAAAACAATTAATTAGGTCTGCAGTTGCTATGAATTGGAGTTCACTTGACCATAGTTGGGTTAGTGAGAATGGAAATTTTAACTCTGAGTTTGTAATATGTGTCAAGATGATAACTGTGCTGCTGGTCCAATGAGCACCCATCGACCATCAGAGTAGAGGTCAACTGCCTGATGGATGAAATCCCAACCTTTCCTCTTACTTTGTGAGATAATGCAACTGATCTGAAATTTTTTGCCTATCTGAAAAGGAGGTGGATAATTACAGCATTTACCTCCTAATTTTTTATGCAAATTAAGTTAGAGACTACAAATCACATGCATAGAGTGTTAACTCACACCTGACAGTCAGCAAATGTTTGGCGTAAGTATTGCTACTTTGGACAGTAGCTCCTGGGGCTTGAAGACTGACTTGTGTTTATGTAATTCCCACATGCTTTCTTATCTGCTCACAGTCCCTGTTTCAAATGGACTTTCTACTTTCAAGCTTAAAGCTTTTTGATGTTTGTTTTTTTTTTACTTTGGTTTTATCTTGCATTGTTGTTGTTGTTATTATTATGTACCACTGAGTCGTTTGCGACTCATAGCGACCCTATGTACACCAGCCTTAAACTCTGCTCTGTCCTGTGCCAACCGCACTGTCTCTGACACACCCACCCCGATTACCCCAGTCACAGAATCATTACTTCAGTTAGGCAGCACATTTATTCCATGTTCGTGTTTTCATTCCCTCTGTAGTATGGAGAGCTCTGGTGGCCCAGTGGGTTAGGAGTTGTGCTGACATTGTAAAGGAAAGTGGTTCAAATCTACTAGCTGCTCCTCAGGATGAAAGATGGGCCTTCTCCTCCTCTGCTACTTACAACTTCAGAAAACCTGCTGGAGGGTCAGTTCTGTGTTGGTTCTGATGCCAAGGCAACGACTTGGCTTGATGTTTTTAAATAGTCTATTTAATAACGATCTTGATATTTTGGAACATTTCTGTTGAGTCTGACACTATCCTATGTCAGAAGCCTGTTTAACAACAATGACAAAATCATTTCACATTAGTCACTGTGGCCAGCTAAGCACTTCATTCTAATCAGCGTGTGTGTGGCATAAACAAAGAAGAACTTCTCACACTCTGCCTTTTGCTTCCCAGCTTGGGTGTCTGAGATGATAACACGTGAGCTTCCAATTACATTGATGTGGGACAGATAAGACTAATGGGGTAGTTTATTATCAGTTCTTCAGGAACTCACCACACCCTCGTTTAAAGATAATTTAGAAAAGCATGATGGTGATGAATGGGATAATTGGTGGGGAGGAAAATTACATCAGTTGTTTCAGAGTTGTTGCCAAATCCCATCTTATTTGGAGAAAAAGTAATTTAGAGTTACACTACCACTAACTTCCATTAACAGAATGAGTGAGTGAATGAACATATCCAATAAATCCTGTGCTGTGCTAAGTATGTGTTGTTGGGGATGGATTATGCTGTAAGCACGGGGAGCACAGGCTTACCAGCACCAACCCATCAGTAATGCACAGTGTCATCCCACCCATGATCAATTGTTCACCAGAGATGAGTAAGTGAGTCTGAACAAGCCCATGTTTACTCAGCTTTCTGGGTGTACCATTCCCCTCCTTGTTGTTGCTGGTATTGTCATTCAGTTGACTACGACTCATCGATGCATCGAGACCCTAAGAACAATAGCCCTGACTTCTATCAATAAGTCTCATTGAGGATCTTCTTTTTTGCTAATCTACTTTACCAAACATAATATCCTTGTCTGGGAGCTGGTCCCTTCTCATAAAATGTCCAAACTACATAAGATAAAGCCTTATCATTTTCACTCTGAAGAAGCATTCAGTCTTTCCCTTTTCTAATGTATTTGTTTGATCTTCAGTATTCTAAATTCAACATTCTTCCCATCCTCATAATGAAAATACATCAATGCTTCAGTCTTCTTCATTCAGGGCCCAGCATTTGAATGTATATGCAGTGATTAAAAATATCATGACTTGGTGGTTGTTGTTTTGTTGTTGTTACCTTAGAACCATCTGATAGCTGACCCTTCTGTGGGTTTTCAGAGGCTGTAAATTAAACAGGAGGAGATTGCCCATCTTTCTCCCATTTTTGTTGTTGTTGTTGTTATGTGCTGTCTAGGGGCCTGAGACTCTATGTGACTCTATGTGCAACAGTCCTAATCCCTGCTCTATTCTGTGCCAATCTTATTGTCTCTGACACACCTACCCCCATTACCCTAGTCACTTAATCAATCCATCTCATTCAGGGTCTTCCTCTCCTGGGTTGTCCCTCCACCCTTCAAAGTGTGACATCCCTCTGCAAGGACTAGTCCCTCCTTGCAACATGTTCAAAGTATGTCAGACGGGGCTTCAGAATCCTTGCCTCTCCAAGACAAACATGTTCTTTCTTCTAGCAGTCCAACAGTCCGTGGTATATTCAATACTCTTCTCCAGCACCACAACCCAAAAGCATCAATTCTCCTTCTATCATCCCTAGTCATTGTTCAGCTTTCTGATGCCTAGAAAGTAATTGCAAAAACTATGGCCTGTATCAGACACACCTTACTCTCCAGACTGACATTGTTGCTCTTCAGTACTTTGAAGAGGTCTCTGACAGCAGTCTTTCACATTGCAGCTTGTCTTTAAATTTCCTGACTGCTGGTATCAAGAGTGTTGATTGTAGAACCAAGCACACTAAAGCTGTGAACAATCTCAATCTCTTCACCATCTTTCATGATGCTGCCACTTGGTCCAGTGGTGAGAATCTTTGTTTTCCTGATGTTGACTTCAATCCATATTTAAGGTTACAGTCCTTGAACTTCTGCAGCAAGTGCTTCAGATCCTCCTCAGTTTCAGCAAAACTCCCATCTTTAGAGATTATAAAATTCATGGCTGTAGAGATTGTAAGATCTCACAAGCAGTATTTTATTTGATCAGCACAGTAGCTTCTCAATTCCATAGAAACTCATCTTTCTTAAAATTCTATCTTAAAGAATGCTAGTCAATAGCTTGAGTTATTAGATCACTTGATTTTTTTAGAGCTCAGGTTCCACAAGAAACAGATGTCAAGAGAGGATAAAACTTCCAGGATTTTTCCTTAGGGAAAATAGGAAGCAAACACACACACAAACCCCACGTCTGCTGCCATGCAATCCGTTCCAACTTATGGTGATGCCATGTATTCTAAAGTTAGTCTCTTAGGTGCTTACAGATCAGGTATGCTACCAATGTGTGACTTTAACAAACAAATTTCTATTTCACAGAAGTTTAGAAGTCTAAATTCTAAAGTAAGGAATTTTTTTTCTCTGATCAATTTTGGGGAAGGGTTTTTTTTTTGTTTTTGTTTTTTGCTTCTTTTTAGCTTGTCTGTCCTTCTTGTGGTCTGCTCTACTCATCCATTTGTGTTGCTTCAGCGCCTAAATTGTACTTATACAACTCAAAAGTGATAGAAGAAAAATATATCCTGCATGGAAATAGACTAATTAACACATAAAATAGCCCTAATACCAGCTGGGACTAGGCCTATAGGTACTTCTAGTAGTTAGGACTATTACTATTCACTTGGGCTCTTAAGGACAGAGTAGAACTGCCTTGTGGGATTTTGACAACAACATACTAACATAGAAATCAACAATTGAATATTATAGCCACTCTATTTTTATTATTGTTGTTGTTTACCATTTAGTTGGAACCAACCCATAGCAGACCCTCTGGAGGTTTTCAGAGGCAGGAGGCAGACATTGCCTATCCTTCTGCTGTGGAGCAGCTGGTGGTATATTAGAATCGTGTGCCTTTGTGATTGCAGTGCGGCTTCTTGCCACTAGGCCACCAGAGCTTCCTCTTTTTATTATTATTAGTAGTAGTAGTAATAGTAGCTTTAAATTGGAGATAGCTCAGTGCCCTTCATTTGGTTGATGGATTAAGAAACTAGCAAATTTTTACTATGGGATCTTACTGAGGAAGAAAAATGTATGAACTGCTGATACATGAAAGAACCTGCATTAATCATCAGATAATCAAACTGAATTAGAAAAAGAAAATCAAATAAAAAAGCAAACCCAGTTGCAAAAGTTATATCTAGTGTTATCCTATTTATATGACATTCTTGAAATGGCAACGTTATAGAAATGGATGGGGTGATACACAAGAGTTAGGACGGGGCTGCCGATGAAATGAAATGTGAGTTGTGGCTATGGAATACCAGCAAGAGAGATCCATATGGTGAAGAAAATGTTCTACACCTTGAGGGTAAAGATATTGGTATTCCAGTTGTGATACTGTGCTGTTGATTTATTTATAAGATGTAGTCATCTGTTTGGGGAAACTGATCAAGCAGCGTGAGTGATTCTCAATATTATTTCTTACACTTGCATAGACATCATCTTGATAGTATTAGACTTTTAGGAGCATGTGAATCTAAAATCACCTGAAAGTAAAAATTATATTTAAAAATCAAAGACATTTATATGGAGTCTGGTCCTCTTGTTTTTAGTATTGTCAAAACATGACAGCTTAGCAATTAAATATTACAGGCATTTTTATACATGAATGAATGTTGACTTGAAGGAAAAGTTGTCATCTTGTCAAAATAGTAAAAAATAGAACTCTACTAGAAATCTCAAACATATAGCATAGCACATGTATATTACTCTTTTATTTTTACCCAGTAAACATGACCTTGTCTCAGCTAGTAGCTCAATACTATTTCTCAGGATTTTCATTCCTGTACTCTGACCTCAAGGATAATTAGAAGACCCTAACAGAGTACTAAAGAGCAATGATGCCAGTCTAGAGACTAAGATGCACCTGACCCAGGCCATGGTTTTCACAATTACTTGTTATGTATAAGAGAGCTGGGCAGTAACTAAGGATGATAGAAGAGGAATTGATGCCTTACAGTTGTGGTGTTGAAGAAGAGTGTCGAATATACCATGGACTGCTTGGGAGAACAAACAGGTCTATCCTGGAGAAGGTAAAATCAGGCTGCTCCTTGGACGCAAGAATTTTGAAGCTCCAACTGACATACTTTGTGCATGTTTCTAGGAGGCACATCATGCTTGAAAGGGTGGTGGAACAACTCAAGAGAGGAAAACCCTGGATGACATGGATTGACTCGGTGACTAGAATAACGGGTGTAGCTATGTCAGAGACAATGATACTGGCTCAAGATGAGCAAGGTTCAGAGTTAATACACATAGGGTCACTATGAGTCACAGGCAACTCGACAGCACATAACAACAACAACAACACAACAGGGAGCTCTGGTGGCTTAGTGATAAGAAGTTGTACTGCAGTCCCAGTTTGAATCTACTAGCTGCTCCGAGGGAGAAGGATGGACAATCTCTTCCCATGGAATTAAATGCCTCTGAAAACCTTCCAGAGGGACAGATATGGGTTGGTTCCAACTCAATGGTACACAACAATAATAACAACAACAATAGGACAATTTGGACAATGAATAGGAAGATCAAAGAAAGATATATGTATCTTTGAATAGTGGTGTATTAAAGATTTCTGTCTGGCAAAAGAACAAACAAATCTATCTTGGAGGAACTGCAGTCAGGGAGCTCCTTAGAGGCAAGAACGATGGCACTTCATCTCGCATACTTTGGACATGCCTCCAAGAGGGGACAGTCCTTGGAACAGTCATCAAGCTTGGAAAAAGTAGAGGGTCAGCAAAAAAAGACTCTCGATGAGACAGATTGACACAGTGATGGCCACAATGGGCTTGAGTGCAACAGAGATCATGAGAATGGTGGAAGATGGTCACTGTATGAATTATAGCTGACTCCATAGCACCTAACAACAACAGCAGGTCAACTGGAGCTTTCTATGAAGATCACCAACATGAAAGAAACATGCTCATTCCATCAATGATAAAATGAAATGACTATGCCAGCATAATACAACAGAAACAAAGAGACAGGGGGTTGAGTTTGGGGTTTTTAAAAAGGACTTTATATTTTTATTTGGGAGAGGTCCAAGATGGCAGCGGAGGCAGAGACAATGTGGTGAGCTGTGGGAGCAGCAGACCACTTGGAAAAGGGCCATTATGACCCTCTACAGACTTCTGTTTATTGATAATTGAACAGTTAAACAGTTGATGACTGGTCTTCAGTGAGGATTGAGGCTCAACAACAGGAATTCAAGGATTTCCAAGGAAGAATGGGTGAGTGCTGCAGCTCCCAACCCCCTCCCGCAGAGACTGCACTTCGCCTCACCACAGCTGCAGCTCCATGAAGCTCCCACAGCCGGAATGATGGAATCCCTCTCCCAAGATGGAGGGTGGGCACCGGGCCTCCCCAGGACTGGTGTGGTGGAGCCGCCACACTGCAGCAAAGTATACCTGTTCCGAGGAGAATTCTTGGAGCCAAGATGGCAGCGGAGGGGCGGAGATGAAGCATGACCGCCAGCCACCCGTGTGGGAGATGACATGCGGGAGATGGCTTGCGCTCGCTGGCCACCCACATGGAAGATGGCACTCGCCCAGCAGCATCTGCATGGGGGATGGTGTGCCCCTGCCGGCTTCCGGCACACAGGGTGGTGCGTGCCCACCAGCCGCCCGTGCGCCCGTGCGCGAGATGGCGTGGGCCCGCCAGCTGCCTGCAGTGGGGAATGGCACGCACCCACCAGTCCCCCGTGTGGGAGAAGGTGCACGCCTGCTGGCCGCCCAGCACTGGGGGATGGTGCGCACCCGCTGGCTGCCTGCGCACGCCGAGAGGGCGCACCCACCCCCACCAACTGCCTGCGTAGGAGGTGACACCCGCCTGCTGAGAGATGATGTGTACCCTCCGAGAGATGAAACACGCCTGCAGGTCACCCTCACACGAGATGACTCGGGCCTGCTAGCCGTCGGTATGGGAGATGATACTTGGGAGATGGCTCGCGCCCACCAGCCACCTGCACGGAAGATGGCACGCGCCCGCCAGTCGCCTGTGTGGGGGATGGCGCATGCCTGCTGGCCCACTGGCTGCCTGCGCACAAGATGATGCGAACACTCCGAGAGATGACACGCACCTGCCAAGAGATGATGCGAGCCCTCCGGTTGCCCGCGCAAGATGACGTGTGCCTGCCTGAACCCGCGCCGGAGGATGACGTGCACCTACCCCCACCGGCTGCCTGCACATGAGATGACGGGTGCCTGCCAAGAGAGGACGCGTGTTCGCTGGTCACCCACGCACGAGATGATAAGTGCCCACCGGCCGCCAGCGTGGGAGATGACACTCAGGAGATGGCGAGCACATGCCAGTCACCTGCGCTGGGGGATGGTGTGCACCCACCGGCCGCCCGCACGGGAGAGATGACGCACACCCTGCCACCCGTGGGGGCACCGTGTGCCCCACTACCTGCAGGTTTGGGTTTCCTTGGAAAACCAGAGAAGATGATCACCTATACAATGGATTGTTGAAAGTCACTGTGAGTTGTCTACTTAATGACACTTAACAGTGGCAGCAAGTCCAAGAGGACCAATATCCTAAATGCACCACATATTTTGATCTGTTGAATGCTTCTGCCAAAAAATGTTTAGACCTGGGGGGAGCCTGTTCACAATTTTCAGGTTCCCTTTATCATTTATAAAGGGGGAAGGAAGTGACACCTACTTCAAATTATAGTATGACCACTTATGGGGGGGTGTAAAAGTGGTGGTGCTGGAATTGGAGATGCTGTCCCTGGCCACACACTCCTTGGTCAGGTGAGGGGACCAGATTAGTGTGGAGGCAATTAGAGGGGAGTATACCAGCCAGCCCATGGGGGGGGTGTTGTCCTGCTCGGGATGGGTTGTCTTCGGCCCTTGGCTCGGGGTGAGCCATCACGGCCCTCTGCCCGGGGCGGGCTGTCCTCGGCCCTCGGCTCAAGGTGAGCCATCATGGCCCTCTGCCTGGGGCGGGCTGTCCTCGGCCCTCAGCTCGGGGCGAGCCATCATGGCCCTCAGGGTGAGCTCCTCACTCCCCAGATTGTGCCATCTGACCCCTGGGTAGGAAAAAAAAATGCCTAGGGTATCCAGAGAATTTTATCTAGGCTACTTTCTGCCACCTTCTCCCCCAGTAAACCTGAAAGCAACACCCCCAAAACCCCTCTATTTGTAACTTACAAGTTTGTTCTCTCTAGGTTTGCTCCCTTTCCTACAGGTAACCTTACCACTGAGTTTTACTTCAGACCTGACCTTGAACCCAGTGCCAGTGACAAAAAGGAAATACAACTGACAGCTAAAGAAGCAAAGGAGGATGGAGCCTCTGGGTTCAACCAGCTATCCCCACTGGACCCACCTGGGAAAACACTTTGCAGTCCAGAGGGAAGCAAATGACATGAAAATATCTTCAGACAGAAAAAGAAGGCAAGCTGCCTTAACCCAAGATCACCAGTAAGGTGATAAAGTGTCCTCCCTTTCCCCCTCACATCAATGCCCCTGTTCAGCATGAAGAAGCCAGAGAGTTGTCATCCAGTTCCCAAATCAGTAAGACAGTTGATTTAACTACCATTGGAAAATGCTTGTCACTTTCCTGTAGCATCTGGTCCCCACTGGATCACTTTCATTTCCTTCACCTGCTACCCCACCAACCAATTTCTGCAGCTCTGCAACTGCACTCCTGCCCATCCTCACCCTTCTGCCCCCAACCCTCACCTCCTTGTACCCCAAATTTGTTTTTCCCCAATAAAAATAATAAATTTTTTTAAAAAGAAAATAAAAAAATAAAAGAAAATTGGATTTTACAGTATCTGACAACAACAAGAACAAGTTAATACATTTGAGTCTCTCAATTAACAAGTTATGGGATTTAATAAATTCCGGGTTTTTTTCTATTTAGCTGGTTTGAGTTGAGCTTTTGCAAAGGTTGCTGTTATTATTGTTACGAGCCATCGAGTCAAGTACAACTCATAGTGACCCTTTGCATAACAGACCACTCTCACTAACTCGGATACACTTGTGAAGGTTAATCAGTATTTAATGCATAAAAGAAGCTGTTTCTTTTCTGTGTGTTTTCTGGTTTCCAGTCCTTTGCTTTATAAATTCCATTGGAGCATCTGGTAACTTTATATGTACTAGATTATTATTTAGAAACATTTTCTCTAAAACGTTAACAGGAAAATGTACATTTCATTGCATTTGATAATATGTCTGGACATCTGACTTGCTTTGCCCAACAGAGTGTTAGTAGATGGAATTTAGCTCAGGTCAAAAATATGTTTGCACAGTGGAACATGCCCAGGCTAGCTCCACGGGTCCCAGAAGGAAGAAGGATGTTATGTGCGTGAAGCTCACCATTGAATTCATGAAAGTGGATAATATCTCAGATTATAATAGGGCAAGGCCAACAGTTAAAAGACTAAATGCCAGCTTTATAAGGAGCTAAGGATTGTGAGGTTGCTTTTTAATGTTAATATAGCACATAAGCTACACATGTGTGCACAATTCATAGTTCCTCTGGGTTCCAGACTCCCCCTCCACTAGCTTCCCCCCTCCCCAGCCATTGCCATTTTTTCTGTATCTCTAGTCTCTGACTCCTAAAATCAATATCCCTCAGTTTTGTTGTTGTTCTTGTTAGGTTCTGTCAAGTCAATTCTTAGTGACCCTAGGGACAATAGATTGAATCCTGTTCTATCTTCTGTCATTCTTATCACACTTGTACCCATTATTGGAGTCATGGTATCACTCTATCTTGCTGAAGTTCATTCTTTCTTCCACTGACCTTACCAAGTATGATGTCCTTTTCCAAGGAACAGCCTCTTTTAGCAACATGCCCAAAATATGTGAAAAGAACTTCATCCACCCATGCCTCCAAGTAATACTGTGATTGCACTGTCTACAAGACCTTTTCGTTCTTTTGGCAGTTCATGGAATATTCAATACTCTTCACCAACACCACAACCCAAAGGCATCAGTTTTTCTTCTGTCATCCTTGTTTACTGCCCAGCTCTCAAATCCAAGTCATTGAAAAGACCTGAATCAGGCACACCTTAGTTTTCCAACTGATATCATTGATCCTTAGTAATCTAGAGAGATCCTTAAGAGTCCACTTGCTCAATGCAATAGATCTCCTGATCTCCTGGATGCTGGTACCAAGGGTGTTGATTGTTGATCTGACCAAGATGAAATAAATGACAATTTCAACATTTTCTCTATCATGATAGGTTTTGACTGGACGACACTTAACCACTGCTAAATAAAACTAGTGATGTTTACATCTGGAGAACCACTCTTCCACTTTGTAAATAACTCTTTGTCAATGTGCAGTATGAAGTAACCTGGGTTGCTGTAATGCTGAACCTTTAACATTGGGGTATCAAATACCAGAATGGTTTCCCAATGTGGACAATGTTTGGTGGAGCTCCCAGTTTTAAAACAGGTTTTGAAGCAGGAGTGGCATCTACATCCTAAACCACATGCCTCTGGTAATTCTATGAACTTGGAATTGACTATAGTTATGGAAAGGCATTAGGTCTCTTGTTCATAGAGTCTCTATGAGTCAACAACAACACAATATCATGATGTTGCCTATAGGTTTGGTGGTGAGGAAACATGTGTTCCTGATGTTGAGATGTGATCATGTTGAAAGCTGTAGTCTTTGATGCTCTGCAGTGTTTCAAATCCTCCTCACTTTCAGCAAGCAAGATTTAGCAAGTGTCAACTGTAGAAGTCAGGTCTTCCTCTGATCCTCATGACATATTCTTCCTCATAGATTACAGTTTCTAAAATTATTTGCTCAGTGTACAGATTAGACAGATATGGAGAAAGGATACAACGTAGACATATACCTTTTCTGATTCAAAAACCATGCAATGTTCTCTTGTTTGGTTTGAATGGCAGTTTCTTGAACTAGGTACAGGTTTTACATGAGCACAGTTAATGTACTGGGATTCCCAAGGTAGGGAAGGTAGAAGCAGAGGGTAAGGATGGGCAGGGGTGGGAGGTGGATCATAAGGTCAACAATTTGATGGGTGGAGATACGGGTGGGTAAGGAAATGGGACAGATCCAGCAGGGATCGGGAAAGACAGGCAATAGTGGACATTGTTCAATGTTGATTGTTGTTGTTGTTGTTAGTGCCGTCCAGTTGTTTGCGACTCATAGCGACAGCCCTAAACCCTGCTCTACAGCCCTAAACCCTGCTTACAACAGCCCTAAACCCTGCTCTATCCTGTGCCAATCTCATTGCCTCTGACACACCCATCCCAATTACCACAGTCACTGAATCAATCCACCTCACAGAGGGTCTTCCCCTCCTGTGCTGTCCCTCTACTCTACCCAGCATGATGTCCCTCTCTAAAGACCTGTCTCTCCTTACAATATGTCCAAAGTATGTCAGATGAAGCCCCAGAATCCTTGCCTCCAAGGTGTAGCCTGGTTTAACCCTCTCTAGGATGCATCTGTTTGTTTTCTTGGCAGTCCATGGTACATTCAATACTCTTCTCCAGCACCGCAGCTCAAAGACGTCAATTCTCCTTCTATCCTCCCTAGTCATTGTCCAACTCTCTGACGCATAACAAGTGATTGTAAAGACCATGGCCTGTATCAGGCGCACCTTAGTCTCCAGAGAGACACCATTGCTCTTGAGTACTTTAGAGAGGTCCCTAACAACAGACTTTCCCATCGCAATACATTTTTTGATTTCCTGGCTGTTGGTGCCAAGAGTGTTGACCGTGGAGCCGAGCAAACTGAAGCTGTGAACAATCTCAATCTCTTCGCCATCCATCCTGATGCTACCAATTTGTCCAGTGGTGAGAATCTTAGTCTTCTTGACATTGAGCCTCAGTCCATACTGAAGGCTGCAGTCCTTGACCTTCTGCAGAAAGTGCATGAAGTCCTCCTCAGTTTCAGCGAGCAGGGTTGTGTCATCTGCATAATGCAGATTGTTGATAGACCGTCCACCAATCCTAATGCCACGCTTCTCCTCATAGAGCCAAAGGTGATTGATTTTATAAAATATAATGAATAATTTAAAAAAAAAAAAACCAAACCAAAATAGTGTTCTGGGATTCCTATTCTTTTCAATGTTAGCCATTGTTTATAATTATCCACACAGTAAATGCCTTTTCCTTGACAATAAATCACAAATAGACGTTTTTCTGTTATTCTCTGCTTTCAGCCAGGATACATTTGACACCAGCAATAAAATCCTGGGTGCCATGGCCTCTTCTAAACCTCGCTTGAACTTCAGGTAATTCTGTGTCAGTGTACTGTTATAGGTGTTTTGGATTATCTTCGCAATATTTTGCTTTTATGTGATATTAATAATATTGTTAGATAATTTTTACATTCTATATTGGACTATTAGATCACCTTTCTTGAGTATGGGAACAACATGGATCTCTTCTGGTCAGTTGGTCAGGCAGTTGTCCTCCAAATCTACTGGCATAGACTTGTGAGAGTAGTGGGTTAGTTAAAACATTTCTGTTGGTATTTCATTGATTTCTGGGGCTTTATTTTTTGCCAATGCCTCAGTGCAGCTTGAACTTGTTCCTTACCATTGCAGCTCCTACAAGTAGCCCATTAACTGAATTCCACCTAGTATATTCCCATTCACAGTCACACTGGAGGAGAAGGTAAAACTCTCTCTGGGGTTTCAAAGTAGTAATCTTTATAGAAGGAGATTGCCACATCTTTCTCTCATGGAACTACTAGTGGGGCCAATGTTACAGTTAGCAGCTGGGCAACTTTGTGCCACCAAGGCACCTTCTAGTAATGGCAAGGTCCTTCCAAACTGTCCTGTGTGCTTTCTTTGCTAGATTACTAATTATAACTGCTTGAATTACCTTTAAAAAATGCTAACTGATAAAAACAAAATACAATATATGTGAACTTTATATGCAAATCAATACAAAATAAAAATAATATTTTAAAAAATGCTAAGTATACTACTATGCATCAGCGAGCTAGACAACGACTTAAGTATGACAGAATAAGAATCAATATCTTTGAATTGTGGTGCTAGAGAAGAGTCTTGAACATGGACTGCCAAGAAAACAGGTCTATCTTCGAGAGGGTGAAATAAAGTTTCTCCTTGGAGGCTAAGATCTCGAAGCTCCCTCTCACATACTTTGACACATGGCCAGGAGAGACCAGTCCTTGGAGAAGGACATCATGCTTGGAAGGATGAAGGGCAGCACAGGAGAGGAAGACCCCAGATGAGATGAATTGATATAGTAACTGAGACAATAGGAATAACTGTGTCGGAGTCAGTGAGTCTGGCTCAGGACAGGGCAGACTTCAGAGCTGCTGTACATCGGGTCACTATGAGTTATAGACAACTCTACAGCAAGTAACAATAATGTTACTATTCATCATCTCACTTGCCACTCAAGAATCTGATGAACTAAAGGGGCTTGCTAGACAGCCTACTCCCAAGTCAATAAAAAGTAACTTGGCTATTCTCCTACAATTCTTTAGCTTCTCTCTGTTTTTCAAATTCTAGTACATATGTATATAACAAAAAAAAATCCGATAGGAAAAATATTTATTGTCATTGTTTAAATCTGGAAAGTGAGACTCACCAAAATGGGCAGTAGCTTTTCTAAGCTCACACTTCTAAAAAGTGTTAGATTTAAGAAGTATTCTTTTTATTCCATATTTATTTCATACAGTTTTTATTAAATATTTGCTACAGGATATCCAATCACTGGCTTGGTTACTGAACAGGGATTCTGTTTAAAAGTCTCATCTGTTGCAGTTTTTAAAGATTTCTTCATTTCCCATATGTGGAACAACTCTTGTGCAAAGTTTAAATCCTTTCACTGTTACCTCTTTGCTAGGCACAGCTGTTACTGTTGTTGTTGTTGTTATGTGCCATCGAGTCGCTTGCGACTCATAGCAACCCTAAGTACAACAGCCCTAAACTCTGCTCTGTCCTGTGCCAATCACACTGTCTCCGACACTCCCATCCCGATTATCCCAGTCACTACCATAACTAATAACCTGCAGGTTTTGACCTGTATCAGCAGGTACAAGCTGGTCGTACCTCATCTCACTGCTCTGACACTCACTTTAGGGCATCTGTAAGACTGTGTATCATTTATACTGGCACAATCTAAAAGCCTTATTGTTGTTATTGTTGGGTACAATCAAGACAATTCTGACTCATAATGACCCTATGTAACAAAATAGAACTGCTCCCTAGATTTTTCTAGATTGTAATCATAGTAGGAACAGATCATGAGCTATCTAACTGGATGACCACTAGCTAGATTTAAATTGCGGGATCACTAGCTGGATTTGAACTGGCAAACTTCCAGTTAGCAAGTGAAAACTTTACCATTATACAGCACACCAAAACCTCAACCTTTTGCTATTGAAACAATTCCAACTCCGTGACACTACAGAACACAGTAGGACTGCAGCATTAACTTTCCAAGGCCGTAATCTCTTTGTAAGCAGATTGTCGTAATTTGTCCCATGGATCAGCTGGTGTCTTCAAATTGCTGCTAATCTTTCAGTTAGCAGCTCAGTACTTCAAACACTGCACTGCCAGAGCTCCTTTACATGTACAGCCTAAAAACCAAACTAACTCACGGCTGTCAAGTCAGTTGTTACTCACAATTGTGACTCTGGTACAGAGTAGAACTGCCAGTACAGTTTCTGAGCTTGTAAATCTTTATAGAATCAGATGGTATCATCTTTCATCAAGGAAACATTGGTGGGCCTGAATCATTAACCTTTGTTAGCAGATGAATGTTTTGACAACTGTACCACAAGGTTTCCTTACGTCAAAAAATACAAAGGAGTCAATTCACATGTATTCACCCTTGACAAAGGACTTGGAGCCAATCAATATTGATTTCTCTTTATAGTCCTCAAGTAGAGAACTCCTCAATGCATTTTCTAAGCCTCATCATAAAGTCCTGTGACAAAGAATATCAGTCAACCATAGGAGACTTTTTTCATGCCTTTGTTGCTCAGCCTTGCTCCCTAAGACCACATGCCCAAGGCCGACTTACACCATTTTCTCTGGAGAAATTCAGGCGAAAGAAGAAAAAACTATTGTTATCAAGTCAACTTTAACTTGAGGTGACCCCACAGGATTTTCAAGTTTCTAAACTTTCAAAGATGAGAAGGATTGACCCAGGAACTGGGGAAATGGAGGTAGATGTGTCAGAGACAGTGAGATTGGCTCAGAATAGCGCAGGTTTCAGAGATACTGTACATAGGTTTGCGATGAGTCACAGACAACAGCACATAGCAACAACAACAACCTTTCTTTTTTTAGAATTTTATTTTATACTGATTTATTTACAAAGTTTGAACACACTGTTTTTCACCCTAGATCGTTCCCATTTCCTTCACCATCACCACCATCCATCAAATTGTCTGATCCTATGATTAACCACCCCATGCCCTGCCCATCCTCACCCCTCTGCTTCCACCCCCACAACTTATATCTTTATACTCATTCTACAATAATGGTTTTATGAAGTATTTATCCTTATGATATTGACTTAGTTCACTCAGCATAATACTCTCCAGTCTCTCCCAAGTTAGAAAGTAATTTACAAAATCATTGCTGCTGCATAGTATTCCATTGTGTAAATATAACATAATTACTCAATCCATTCCATTTGTGGTCAGACATCTGGGCTGTTTCCACGTTCTTGCAATGGTGAATAACGCTGCTATGAACATTGCTGTAAAAGTCTCCTTTTGAGCTCAGTTCTCATTTTCTTGAGGTATAGTTCAAACAATGAAATAGCTGGGTCATATGGAATTTCTATATTCAGCTTTTTGAGGAAGCACCAAACTGCCTTCCAGAGTGGTTGTACTATTTTACAATTTCACCAACAATGTATAAGAGTTTCTATCTTGCCACATTCTCTCAACATTTTCTCTTGTTTTGTTTTGTTTTTTTAATTTTATACTGATCTATTTATAAAGTGTGAATACATTGTTTCTCGACCCAAGATCCTTCCCATTTCCTTCACCCCCACCCACCAAACTGTGTGACATTATGATTAATATTACCCCTTGCCCCTCCCCTGCCTATCCCTCACCTCCCTTTGTCCATCTCCCTCCCCACTTGGGTCCTCATACTTATTCTATTATAGTGGTTTTATACAGTATTTGTCCTTGTGGGACTGAGCTAGTTCACTCAGCGTAATGCTTTCCAGTCCCTCACAATTTAAGCAGTAAGTTACAAAATCATTGCTCCTGCATCAGATGAATGTACATCACATGAATGTACTACAACTTCTCAATTTACTCATTTGTGTCCAACATTATTACTTGTTGTCTTGTTAAACATTGCCACTGCTACTGAAGTAAGATAGTATTCACTGTGCTTTTGAGTTGTATCTCTCTTACTACTAGTGATCTTGAGCATTTATTTATGTATCTCAACCTTTCAAAAACATATCACCAGTTCTTTTTTCCAAGCTGCCTCTGGGTGGACTAGAAATGTCAGTATTTTTCTTAGCAGTTGAACTCTTAATCAAGTGCACCACATGAAAATCTTTCTATCACTGAGACTGAATGAATGACTCCTTTTCCTTATGTAATTAGTGCTGTGGCCTAGTGGGTAAGGAGTTGTGCTGCCAACCCAAAGGCAGAAAGGCAGTTCACATCTATCACCTGTTCAAGGAACTCTGGGAGCATAATGTGTTATGTGTTGAATTGCCAATCCAAAGTTCCAAGGCTCAAATCCACTAAATGCTCTGCAGAAGAAAGATAGGAAGATTCCCCCATAAACATTAACGCCTTAGAAACGCTATGGAGGGTCATTGTGATTAAGAATTGACTATGACGCCACAGATTTGGTTTGAGTGGGCTTTTCTTTACCCAAGAATCATAGTTTTCCATCTTATATGTCTGCAAGATTGTATACAAACATGAGTCTGTAAGAATTAAATCCATTTGTTCAGCTTCAAAAATGTGTTCTAATAATCTGAGCAGGCATCTCCATAAAATGTATTACCAATATATTGTGTGAAGCTTATTTGATTTGTAAACATAAGGGAACTTCCATTAATTGCTAATTAAGCTGACTCAAATTGAGCTGGAAATTCCCTGACTGGCTTTTGTATTAGTTGGTATGTAAATAGTACCTACACTAAACAAGTTAGAATCAGTATTTCATGTGTCTGAAATTCCTTTCTGCTCCAGTGAAGTACCACTCCTGACCAGGTGTGTAATTGCTAAATCTGGATGATCTAAGCTCCCTACTCTCATTAGAACATATCTCACCCTTTTAGCTCATTTGACCACTGATTGTACCACTGGTTGGCCTGATGAATAAGGTAAGCAGAGAGGATCCTGAAAAGTCTGCTATTCAATCACCCTTATAATTTTCTTTCTCTGCCTCCTCACCTTACACACGTTTGTATGGGGCATGGCTAGCACAGATTTTCCTGAATACAGTGGTTCAATAAAAACTATTTCTATAGAACATTGTCTTAGAACCTCTATGACTCAAAAAAATCAAAATCTAAAAAGGGCCAAGGCAATGGAGGGAACAACACTGAAACTCAAATGCCTTTTCTTTCCTTTTATAGCTCCTTAAAAGGCCCAGAGTTAAATTGCTTTTTATGAAATCTCCTTAGCAAGTAAATTTATATAAAGTCTGAGAATCTTAGAAATACTTCCATCTTTCAGGGAACCAAATACTTAAGGTAATTAAGATCTGAGGACTTGGAGGGCTGGCTGTGCCTTAATCTGAATGGCAAGCAATGGAAGTGTAGGAATACAAATTCTATACTGATTATAACCACGACTGTGATTTTCTTTCCTTAAAAAGGGATTTGGGAGAGGAAGAGGGAAGGAGTTTTTCTTTTCAGTGAAAAGCAGCCATCTAAACTGTATAAATTAATTGTTCCAGTCAGCATAAAGCTACATTATTTGACCCACCAGCAAGATCAGTCACATCAAAATAGCCTTTGAAAAGATTTCATTAGCTACTTTGCTGGCTGTGTCAGGCATAACATCTTGTATCAGTGTTCATATGGGACTTAAGAGAGTGAGCAATACGCTTCAAGAAAGATTGAATTATCCAGTATTTAAAAAGAAAAAAAAATTAGAAGAGTGAAGCAGACATTACACACACTCACACACATCACACACATACAGGGAGAAAGAAATGATTCCATAGCAGCGGAACACAT
>NW_006399981.1:3991415-3997324 GCF_000299155.1 Elephantulus edwardii
CCAAAAGGCATTTATCAAACATCTTCCTCTGTGACACTTTTCTTGGGTGATACAAATTTCTTCCGCCCACACTTTGTTCCAACCTCTGTTAAAGCGTTTATGACATTTTAGGATAGTTCACTGTACCTCACTTATCTCCCCAACTAGATAATAAGAACATTGAAAGCACAGTTCTATTCAGGCAGTTCAAGCCTGCATGAGGCACATACAGACATCATACCCATGCTTTAGTAAATCATTTAATGATTGACTGAAAAGTCTATGCTGGTGAAATTTCTACTTGAAGTGTTCAGCCTTACTTTTTGCTCTGAGGACTCACTTCTAGCCCATCAGTAGGAAGATCATGAGGGCTCTTTGTGTATCTATTTTCCTCACTGCCTCAGAGTCGACCTTAGACTCTGGGTGACCCTGAACTGCTGTCTAGTCTTGTTCCATTCCCACTTGTGTATAAACCACCGTGTTTCACAGAATGTTTAAGGACCGATTTTCAGAACAAATAGCCGGATCTTTCTTTTTTAAAATTTTTTCATTATCAATTTCAATAAATATTTACAGACATTTTGGATTTCCATTCATTCATTGTTGCACTTTTCTCCCCCACCGCCCCAGTTCACTCTTCTCTTTGAAAAGTAAAAGAAAAATTCCTTCATTGGTATACAGTTCCCCCCCCCCCAACGCCCACCCGGAGTATACTCCACTCTGCAACCTTCATTCCAGACTCTTATGATAATCACAATGCCCTATAAATATATTGCTTTTAAACTGTTCTCTCCCTAGTCCATTTCAATGCAGTATACATAATTCATCCAGGTTTTCTCATTCTTACCCCAACTTCAGCACTTTAGAGAGGTCTCTAAACACAGACTTTCGCATTGCAATACATCTTTTAATTTCCTGGCTGCTGATGCCAAGAGTGTTGACAGTAGATCCAAGCAAATCAAAACTGTGAACAATCTCTTCAACATCCATTATGGCGGTGCCAATTGGCCCAGTGGTGAGAATCTTTGTTTTCTTGATATTGAGTCTCAAGCCATACTGAAGACTGCAAACCCTGACCTTCCAAAGCAAGTGCTTCAGTCCTCCTCAGTTTCATTAAACAGGGTTGTGTCATCTGCATAACTCAGGTTGTTGATGATTCTCCCTCCAATCCTGATGCCGCATTTCTCCTCATAGAGCTCAGCCTCCCAGATAACCTATTCTGCATAAAGATTGAAAAGGTATGGAGACAGGATATAGTCCTGGCATTCACCCTTTCCAATTTTGAACCATGCAGTGTTTCCTTGCTCTGTTCTGACTACTGCCTCCCTCCTGGTCCAAGTATAGGTTTCTCATTAACACAATCAAGTGTTCTGGGATTCCCATTCTTCTCAGAGTCAGCCACAGTTTGTTATGATCGACACAGTTAAATGCCTTTGCACAATCAATGAAACAAAGATAGACATTCTTCCGGAACCCCTTGCTTTCAGCAAGTTAATATTAACAAGAGGAAACTGTCGCAGGAGAAAGATGAAACAGACTCTCCCTGTCAATAGCGAAGCCTCAGAAATCCAAAATGACAATTGACAGGGGTGATTTTCTCTCTCGCGTTTTCTAAGTACGTTATCTGTTTTGATCCTCACAATCCTTTCAGTCAATAAAACCCTTCATTTTTAACCCAAAAAAAGAAGAGTCAGAAACCTCAAGAATCTTGTCCATAATGACAAAATCAGATACAGAATCCAGGTTCGCAGAAGCTAAATCCAGGACAGGTTTTACTGTTGTATGTAACTCAGCTGTTTGCTTCTTTTAAAAGGTATGTATAGACAAATACTCCGAGGGGAGAAATATTCTAACTAATGCTTGGCATTGCATCAATTCTACACGAAACAACCTGTTGATGAGCTGAATTGCTCTTCGCCTGATTATTTTGTCATCGTGTCCACGCAGGCGTAGTCTGGTTAAAAATGAAAAATGTCTTTCATAAGACAGCCATTCCGTTCTGCCCCTGGCATGTTCTGTTCAGCGCATAGCTGTTGATAGTTTTCTTTTATAGTTTCAGGCTTTTAGTTTCAAATACAAAAGTGCCCCGTGTCCTTGTGTGTTTTCATTTTGTAACTAATCACTCATGTTTGATTTAAAACCGCTATTTTTTACATTAAATGCACCAGAAAGGCATGTGCAAGTGTTAATATTTAAGAATCACTCTATTTCTCCAGAAACACATATATTTCATTCTTAAAGTAGTATTTTACATTACTTTTAAGAGTAAAAGTAGGGATACTTTGTAGAAATATGATTTATAACTTAGAAAATATAGAAATTCACCTTAAAGGCAACATTTTAAGGGGAGGGGGAAACCTTTTCTGCAAAATGAAATACTTGTTCAGACTAAGAGAAGAAAAAGATGAAAGGTATAAAAATCCATTTTGAAAGACCATGAATTCTTTGATAAGTCATCTCTTTTCTTATAACTACTTCCCACACCACTCCCCTTTGACTGTATTTCTTGGACTCCAAATGGGGAATTATAATTCTGGAAGGTGATAGAATGAGCTGAGCTCTACAGATGCTGAGGCAGCCAGTTTACTGTTATATTTCAAAGGCAATAATCCCAAACTGATGCCTGAGGAGATTCATTTTTATTTGGGTAACAGAAAACTCGGGATGAATAAAATGATAGCTGCACAAGTGCTATTCAAGAGCCACCATGCAAATAAGCAGCTTACACAGCCAGACACCGGGATAAACAAAAGATCGTGCCAACTGACGCTCAGAGCTCATTATTGCCTTAATGTCATCTTTCTGGGTACAAGGCAGAATAATTCATATGAATGTGTATGCAGAAATAGAAAAAAAATCACTAAAAACAAATTCTCAATGATTTATCATCCCACGATGGGACTTTCAACCATAACTCTTAATAATACCTGATTCTCCTTGCAACATTTCACCCATTCCCTTTATTGGAGCAACGAGAGAACGCTAATGACCTGCTCCTCTCAGCAGACCGTGGTGGGACTGACCTCACTCAGCACAACCAATTCTTTGTAATTGGGTTTTGTGAACTGGGTTCTGTACTAGGTGCTTCCTAATGAAAGTGTATTCTACGTGATTCCCTGTGAGCCCATCCATTTCAGCTTCTTATTTCTTCCAATAATGTGGTTCTACTTAGAGCCTCAGCACCTCTGCAAGGCGAAAAAGGATGGAGTGCTGTCATTATCATAGATAAAAGTCCCTCTCAACTCTGAGAGGGGATAGGTCCACTTGAGATACAGGGGCTAAATCACATAGAAGAGTCTGCTTATTACTTCAAGCAGTTGACCCAAGAACTGGTCTCCCAAAGTGATTCCATTTGTAATCAGATTCTCCCTTTTCCATCAAAAAATCAGAATAAACCAGGGGTTAACATGGGCAGATTTTAATAAGTTTAACTTATTTTGGTTTTGCTTAATTCCAAAAATCTACTTTTCATGGTATTTGTATGAAACAATGTAGACAGTAATTAATAATCAGAAGTTTTTAAGGTCTCTAATTAGATCCATTAAAGATTGACAACTATATAGCCAATTAATAATTTATTCTTTGCTGATGTATAAAATAAACTTCTGAAAGTTATTAGCATGAAAAAAATATTAACAAATATGTTGGAAAAAATTATCTGTTGGAAAGAAACAAAGGTAGAGGAGAACCTTTCATAGAGAGACACCAAATTAAATAATTGTAAAAGCAGAACAATAAAATTCATGGGTACAACCATTCTGGAAGGCAGTTGGAGCTTCCTCAAAAAAAAAAGTTGAGCATAGAAATTCTATATGACCTAGTTATTCCATTGCTTGGAATATACCCCAGCAAAATGAGAACTGAGGCTCAAAAGGAGACTTGTACATCAATGTTCATAACAGCATTATTCCCCATCACAAGAACATGGAAACAGCCCAGACATCCAATCTTAATCAAATATATTGAGAAAGTATTGTACATTTATACAATGGAATACTACGCAGAACACAGGAGCAATGATTTTGTAAATTACTGCCTAACTTGGGAGGGACTGGAGAGCATTATGCTAAGTGAACTAAGTCAGTCCCATGAGGACAAATACCATATAGAACCATTATTGTGGAATGAGTATGATGATCCAAGGGGAGGAGGGTGGAAGCAGAGGGGTGTGGATGGGCGGGGGATGGGGTGGTTAATCAAGAGGTCACACAGTGTGATGGGAGAGGGTGAAGGAAATGGGAAAGACCTGGTGTGAAGAACAATGTACTTGAACTTTGTAAACAAATCAGTAAAAAAGAAAATTTTAAAAAGAAAGATTATGGGGAAAATAAAAAATATGTTTATTATCATCACACTAGGAAAACTTCTATGTAAGATAGGAAATCCAGAAATAATAATGGTGAAAAAAGATGAGGGTCCTTGTTTCCAGATCATTTATTATCATCATCTTGGGTTTCAGCATAAGTCTAAATTATTGTAACACAAACATGCCCACCATAAATATTAACTCCTACACTTCCTTTAGGATTAATTCACCTATCTATCTGCATCCATTATGTTAGTTGTGAGCTAATGATGGTCTGATGTGGCAAACAATTAATATGCAGTGCAATTAAATTTTAATGTGAATGGATTGCTAAATAAAGTTGCAAACACTATACAAGTTTGAAGATTTTCAGGAAGTTGATGAGCCTTATGTCAGAGAATCCTCTGAATTATAAGCAAAGTCATTAAAATGTGAAGGTCCAAAAGAGCTGAATCAGTTAACAATATTCCAGAGATCTTCAGAAAAAGATACACAAACACTTTGTCTTCCACTGCTATCCTAAAGTTTGTCAGTTCAAATATACCCAACACCACAGATGATCACAGAAGAAAAGACCTAGTAATCTATTTTTATTAAGATTATTGTCCTACGGAGTAGCTCTACTATGGAGCTGATGACAACTGTCAACAACAAACTAACAAAAACAACTCGACACAATAGGTCGTTATTTCTCTATAAAGATACATGACATCTTAATACGTGTTACAGCATGAATGAATCTTGAAAATACTGTGCTGAGTGATTTGAGTCATATGCAAAAAGTGCATATCTAAAGCAAGGAAATGCTAAAGACCAAAGCTAATTTGTGGTTACCAGAGGAGAATTGGAAATGTAGAAGGATCATTTATAGCTTCTGAGTTTCTGCTAAGGTTAAGAAAAAATTTTGGAAATGAATAGTTATGGTGATTGCATAGCATGGTGAATATAATTAATGTATCTGAATCATACATGTAAATATGATTGAAATAACAAATGTTTTATTACATGTATTTTATCACAATAAAAATGAGAAGCAAAAATTATTTGGTAAAGGAATCTGTAGGGTTCACCAAGCTGTAGAAAAGGGGGGGGGGAACACATAAACAACGTTATAAAACAAATAATACTGAAATGTAGAAATTGTAGTATGAGACTAACTTAAAGGTCTGTAGCTTATAGTTTACCTTTTTCCCCCCCTAAAGATGGTCTTGAAGGCTTTGAAAGCTTCTCTTCAAGACCAGGTATTTTCCAGATACTGAGAAGGCAATGCTCAATTTTGAAGTCCCTTAACCAGGCATATGTTGTTGTTGTTACGTGTCGTCGAGTCTCTTGTGACTCATAGCGACCCTATGTGCAACAGCCCAAAACTCTGCTCTATCCTGTGCCAGTCGCACCGTCTCTGACACTCCCATCTCGATTACCCCAGTCACTGAATCAATCCACCTCATAGAGGGCCTTACCCTCCTGCGTTGTCCCTTCACCCTCCCAAGCATGATGTCCCTCTCCAAGGACCAGACTTTCCTCACAACATGTCCAAAGTATGTTAGACGGAGCCTCAGAATCCTTGCCTCCAAGGAGCCACCCGGTTTAACCCTTTCCGGGACAAATCTGTTTGTTTTCCTAG
>NW_006399981.1:3997424-4005008 GCF_000299155.1 Elephantulus edwardii
TCCTCACAACATGTCCAAAGTATGTTAGACGGAGCCTCAGAATCCTTGCCTCCAAGGAGCCACCCGGTTTAACCCTTTCCAGGACGAATCTGTTTGTTTTCCTAGTAGTCCATGGTATTCTCAATACTCTTCTCCAGCACCACAGCTCAAAGGCATCAAACCAACAAAGAATAGAGTATTATTTAATTACTTTGCATCAGGGGTTTTTTAATTATAATTATAATTACAATAGAAATAAGATAATCATTTAGATTTATCTTTTAAGTAACCTAAAAATTATATTTAAGTGAATATTTTCTGTTTCAACTCAAAAAGTAATCAAGGCCCCTACTTTCATGGAGTTTATATTCTAGATGGGTGAGGAAGATGGGAAGAGGAAATAAACTAAGATAATTAACAAACACAATAAACAAAGAGAATGACATGATAATAAAGTAGTTTCTATGAAGAAATAAAAGGTCATGAATTCTTCTCTAAGCACATCTGGAATACTTTAGACGTTTTAAGTAAAGAAGAAAACAGATTGTGGAACACAGGAAATAATGGTTTGGTTTTATGTGTTTTTTTTTTTTCCTTTTTTGTAATAAGGAGATAGGGAAAGAAAGTGGAAAAGAGTGAAAGACAAGAAGTGTTTTTTGGTTACTGATAAATAGTTTCCTCATTACATTTAAGAAATGATCTAGTCTAGAGATTGTAAAACTAATCTAAAAAAATTACCAATATAATGTGCTTAAACTCCTCAATGCCTAAGCAATTCATTAAATCATGCGTTAAACTGGCCCTTCGACATAACACAGCAAGAGTTTAGTATGCCAAGATATAAGCTTAAACTGATAGTTAGAAAATGTCTGAAAGATTACAATCACACTTTTCACTTAAATGGGAAACAGATCTGTGAAAAGGAATACGTTCACAGAGCCTGCATGCCATTTTACATTCTAAAAAAAAATAATGAAGAATCCTATTTTTTTCATATGATTTAAAAGAAAATGGATAGGGAGAGCAGTGCCTTTCATGCACACACTCATGACCACGCTTGCAATAGCAGCACTAGCTAGTTCCCAGCCACACTGAGCTTTCATCACAAGGAGCCCTCAGCTCAGTGACACACAGCTTCCTCAGCAGCAGCTGTGTGATCAGTGTTGAGGCTTGGCAGCCTCACCAGCTCTGGCAAGGCGCCTTGTGCGAAAATATTGCGGCAAGTAACACTAACAGGGATGTACTATAATTACGTTGCTGCTTCTGTAGTCACTGTTGCCATTACTATGTTCTTGTAGGGTGCTGTAAAGTCGGTTTTAACCCATAGCAACTCTCCAGAACAGAGTAGAACTTTCCTACCAGGTTTCCAAGGCTGACATCTTTATGAAACTCGACTTCTGCATCTTTCTACCATGTGGGTGAGTGTGGCTGGTAGTCAAGTTTGCCTGGCCAGATATATATTTAATCCTGGATTTATCCAGCTCCAAATAGTAGTTTAAATGTTAGTGCTACTTCTTTACTTCATCATGTTATGTGCCTTCAAGTTGTCCATCTCTCATAGCAACCCTGCCGTGTCCTGTCCCATCCAAAGTTCTCATGTTGAAAACTCTAGAGCCTCTGGTTAGAGCTTACAGAGGCTTTCTTGTCTAAGCGGTAATGCCTTTTTGCAATCATCCCACTGATGATTCTGTGGAAAGCGTAATAGTTCTTCCTTGTCCTCTGACTGTTGATTGGGTCTGGCCATAGGCAAACTATAGACTTGGAAGAGTAAGAGGAGAAAGATATTTTCCCTCCATGGCTCTCTTCTGAGAGAACTTGACTACTAACCTAAGAAGATGTTTAGAAACATGTTGGCATAGTACATTATGCCTCAGACTGATAACTGGAAGGTCAGCGGTTCAAATCCATCAGTCACTACATGGGAGATTGATAGGACAGTCTGCTCCTACAGGAATGGAACAGCCTCAGAAACCCATCACATAAATCAGAAACAACGTGGCAATAGTGGGCTTGGTGGTTATTCATTAACCTAAGAGTAGGAACAAGTACAGTGAAACTTCGTTTTACTTACTATGAGCATGTTGTCATGAGATGCCAGTCCTTGAAAAAGGACATAATTATACTGGGGAAATTAGAGGGTTAGCAAAGGAGAGAAAGACGTAATGAGATGGATCAGTACAGTGCCTGTGACAACGGACTTGAGCATTGCAAAGATCGTGAAGGAGGAGCAAGATAAGGCAAGGATCCCATCTTTTTTTCATAGGGTTGCTACGAATCCTAATGGGCTTTGTGGCACCTAAAAACAACAATCATAAGAATTGGAAGTTTGATCTCACCCTAGAAGAAAAATCTAGAGATGTGCTTCCATTAAGAGTACAGCCCAAAAAAAACCCATAGAGCACACTGAGTGGACAAGAGTTGGAACCTGCTGCAGCCCTGGGTATTTTGCTGACTCTTGTAGGTTTCTTTTAACCCTTCCTATATTTGTGCAAATAATTTTCCAGTAAGCTCTTCTCTGACACCTGATTTAAATATGCCATGCATGACTTGCTAGCAGTGCTGATGAATACACTATTTTATGAATCTTAGAAAGAAGAAGGCTTTGCCCTTAAAAAAAAATAAGGGTATATTTCATAAAGCAATGAGGTGATGTTTAGTTTAAAAATGTCTAGTATATAATGTGAGTCTCACATATTTAAATCATTACTGTCCAGTCACACACGGACTCTCACAGCTGATCCGTAATCAGGGAAGACTGTCCACCTTCCTATGCTGTTGTTATTAGGTGCTGTCAAGTGAGGTACGACTCACAGATGTGAACCCTATCCTGTTCTTTGCCATCCTCACAATTTTTGACATACTCAAACTAATTGCTGCAGTGACTCTGTAAATCCATCCATTTGAATGTCTTTTCCTTCTTTGCCATCTTTCCACCTGTCCAAACATTATGTCCCTCTCTAAAGAGTAACCTCTCCTATCAACATGCCCAAAGTATTTGAGATGAAACCTTATCATCTTTGTCCCCAAAAAGTTCTTTGACTGTACCCTCTCCAAAACCTATTTGTTCTCTCGACAGTCCATGGGATATTCATAACTTTTCTCCAGAACTATAGTTTTAAGGCATCAACTCTTCTTCTGTCATCCTTATTCATTGTCCAGCTCCTAGATACATAGCAACTGATAATATTGTTCTTCAATAATCTGGAGTTGCCCTGACTACAAATTTTCCCAGAGAAATATGTTTCCTGATTTCCTGACTGCTACCAAGTATACTGATTCAACAAAATAAGATGAAGATGCTGACAGTTTCAATCTTTTTTTCCATTTATCATGAAATGATCTATCAGTCCAGTGGTGAGGATTTTTGGGTTGGTTTTTTGTTGGGTTTTGGTTTTTTTGTTGTTTGGTTTTTTTTAACATTGAAATGCAATTCATATGGAAAGCTACAGACTTTGATTTTTCTGCAGCAAGTATTTCAAGTTCTACTCACTTTAAACAAGCAGTTGTGTCTTCTGTATAATGCAGAAGATTGCTAAGTCTTCCTGTAATCCTAATTCTACATTCCTCTTCATAGAGTCCAGTTTCTCAAATAGTCTGGTCAGCATACAGATTAAATAGGTATGGAGAAAGGATACAACCCCAACACACACCTTTCCTAATTTTAAACCATGCAGTGTTCACTTACTCTGTTTGCACTATAGTTTCTTGGTCTAACTAAAGGTTTTGCATGAGCACAATTAAATGTTCTGGATTCTTATTCTTCTCAATGTTAGCCATAACCCTGTTATGATCCACACAGTCAAATGCCTTTGCATAGGCAATAAAGTACAAATAGACATTCTTCTGGTATTCTTTGCTTTTCACCAGGAACCATCTGATATCAGCAATGATCTCCCTAGTGCCACAGCCTCTTCTAAATCTAGCTTTAATATCTGGCAGTTCTCTTCTATGTACTGTTCTGGTCATTTTTGAATCCTCAGCAATATTTTGCTTGCATATGATATTATATCGTTCTATAATTAACACATTCTGTTAGATCACATTTCTTGGGAATAGGAACAAATATGGATCTGAATTCAATGTAAAATTAAGTGCATTAAAGCTTTGCAAAAATTTTGTTGGTCTGATTTTGCATTGACAATTTAAAGCATAAGGAGAATGGAGGACCAAGATCAATTATTACAAAACTGTATTCTATATATAATAGACAATATCATGACAAATGGAGAAAAGATTGAAATTATAAAAGAAAAAGGTCATGTTACTTGGATCCACAATCAATACTCTGTATTAGCAATCAAGAGATCAGGAGGCATAATACTTTGAGAAAGTCTGCTGTCAGAGGTTTCCTTCAAAGTCCTGAAGAGTAATAATGTCAGTTTAAAGACCAAGATGTGCCTGATTCAAGTTATGGTCTTTTCAATCACCAGCTATGCATCTGAGAGCTGGGCAACGAATATAGATGACAGAAGAAGAAGTGATGCCTTTGAGCTGTGGTGTTGGAAAAGAGTAGTGAATATCACATGGACTGCAAAAAGAGCAAAGAGACATGTCTTAGAGAAAGGGCAACCAGCATGTTCCTTAGAGGTAAGAGTTGAAAAGCTGAATCCACATTTGGGACCGTTGTTGGGAGGGGCCATTCCTTGGAAAACAACATACTGACTGGAAAGGTAGAGGGTCAGCAAAGTATAGGAAAACCCTCAATTGGCATATGGACTGGCCTAATGACTGCAGCAATGGGCTCCAGTGTGTCAGAGATAGTGGGAATGGCACAGGATAGGATGGATTCAGAGCTGGTGCCCACAAAGTCACTGAATGATACTCAACTCAAAGGCACCTTACAACAACGTATTTCCTATATAAAATATCTATGTGCACACTGAAAATTGTTAGGTGCCACTGAGTCAGTTCCAACTTGTAGGAACCCTGTGTTGAACATCAAAATATAGCTTTACAATAAAAAGGGCTTAAATCTTATAATTAAATAAAAGAATGCTCCAGAGCTATCTGGCTTTGCTGAAGAAGCGCCCCCTGAGGTCTGAACAGTAGGTTGTTGTTGTTTTCCAATGCTGTCAAGTCAGTTCTGACTCATAGCCACCTACGTCAGGCAGAGCAAAACACTTCCTGGTCTTATGTCATCTTCACAATCCTTTCTGTTTAAGTCTGTTGTTGCAGACACTGTGTCTGTCCATCTAACTGAGGGACTTCTCCTTCTTCACTGAGTTTCTTCTTTACTAAGTGTAATATCCTTCTCCAGGAATTTATCTCTCCTGATAAGATTTCCAGAGAATCTGAGACAAAGTCACCTGTAAGAAAACTGGATGAAATATGTTTACGGCATTGACGTCTATGGGGGAGAGAGTAGTCTAAAAGTATTATATCTTAGGGCATTATTTTTATCGTAGGAGTATGCAATGAGGGTTGCAGAGTGGATTATATTTGGGGGTAGGGGGTGGGGTTTGGGGAGGTGCGGGGGGCATTGTGTACCATGAGGGAGTTTTTCTTTTGCTTTTCAAGGAGAGGAGCAAAGGGGGGGGAGGGGGGAGCGGGTTTGTGCAGGGAGAAGGGTGCAACAATGAATGAATGGAATTCCAAAATCTCTGTAGATGTTCATTGATATGAAAAATAAACAACCTAAATTTAAAAAAAAAAAGAAGTGTTCTGATGGTTATACTTCTTCCCAGTGCTGATATTCCTTGGTGTATTTCATATTCTTATCCCACACCACCATTCAAAGCATTCTTTGTTGTTTATTTTCTCCATGAACGTGTTTTTGTGGCTGTTAGGTGATACCATGTTGAGAGCAACTCATAACGACCTTATCAACAGATCTGAACGCTGTCCTGTCCTGTGCCATCTTCACACTTAAGGACACACTAGGGCCCGTTGCAGCAGCCACTGTGTCAACACATCTGGTTTACGGACTGACTTCCTTTCTTTCACCAATCTTACATCTTTCCAAGCATGAGATCCCTCCCCAAGGAATCGCCTTTCCTAGCAATATGATCAAAGTATGTGAGATGAAATGATTTTTAAATTTTTTTTTATTTTCTATTAGTTTACTTACAAGTTTGCATACATTGTTTTCACACCATTTCCTTTACCCACACCTCCTTCAACCCATCAAATTGTGTGACCCTATGATTACACCGCTGTTCATCCCACCTCTCTGCTCTTACTCTCCCCCCTTCCTTGGAGCCTCATACACATGTTACTAGCTATCTATTTCTACAATAAAGGTCTTATATGGTATTTGTGCTGCTGGGACTGAGTTAGCTCACTTAGTGTAAAGCTCTCCAGTCCCTCCCAAGTTAGGTAGTGATTTTCAAAATTATTGCTCCTGTGTGCCTCATAGTATTCCATCATGTGTGTACCGTAATTTCACAATCTATTCAACTGTGGTTGGACATTTGGGTTGTTTCCATGTTTTTGCTATGGTGAATAATGCTGCTATGAACATTGGTGTACAAGTACCCATTTGTGTCTCAGTTCTCATTTTCTCAGGGTATACTCTAAGCAGTGTAATAGTTGGGTCATATGGAATTTCTATGTTCAACTTTTGAGGAAACACCAAACTGCTTTCCAAAGTGGTTGTACCGTTTTACAATCACACCAATAGTGAATAAGGGGTTCCTATCTCTCCATATCCTCTTCAACATTTATTATTGACTGTCCTGTTAAACTTTGCAATTGCTACTGGATTGAGATGATACCCTGTTGTGGTTTTGATTTGCATCTCTTTTATCACCAGTGATTTTGAGCATTTCTTCATGTGTCTGTTGACCATCTGAATATCATCCTCTGTGAAAAGTCTTTCCACAACTTTTGCTCATTTTGTAATCGTGTTATCAGTTTTTTTTTTCTTGTGGAAACCCTGTAGGATTCTGTTAACTTTTGATATGAGACCCTTATCTGAAATGGTATTGCCAAATGTTTTTTACCATAGTAGGTTTATTTTTCACTCTGTTGGAGCACGTTTATGATGCACACTGGGATTTAATCTTTAGAAGGTCCCATTCATAAATTATATCCTCTCCAGCATATGCATTTTGGGCTATATTTGACAGTATCTTTATATTTATTTTATGCTATACTAGACAGAGTGGAGTTTAGGGCTGTTGTACATAGGGTCACTATGAGTCGCAGGCGACTCGACGGCACATAACAACAACAACATACTATACTATACCTACCATATTATACTATATTAAACTATACTAAACTGAACTGCACTATACTGTACTATACTATACTATACTATACTATACATAGACTAGGCTTTCTAAGCTAGATCCCAGTGCATCTCTTATGAAATTTATAGTTTTGAGCTTTACTCAGAAGCCTCTTATCCACCTTGAGTTGCATTATGTGTGTGGTATGAGATGTGAATACTGTTTCAGATTTCTACAGTTAGCAGTCCAGTTTTGCCAAGCAAACACCATTTATTGAAGAAATTGTCATTTTTCACTTTTGATAGGTTTTATTTCCTTGTCTAATATCAGTTGTATGATCCACACAGTCAAATGCCTTTGCATAATCAATGAAACACAGATAGACATTCTTCTGGTTTTCTCTGCTTTCAGCTAAGATCCATCTAACATCAGC
>NW_006399981.1:4007948-4042688 GCF_000299155.1 Elephantulus edwardii
AGGAAATAGAAGATTTTTACCAACTTTTGCAGTCAGAAATTGATGAAACATGCAATCAAGATGCATTAATAATAATGGCAACTGGAATGCAAAAGTTGAGAACAGGGAAGAAAGATCAGTAGCTGGAAAATACGGGTGAGAGAAATGAGGCTGGAGATAGAATGGTAGAGTTCTGCACATTCAATGATTTATTCCTTGCAAATACCATTTATAAGAAACATAAATACAGGCTATTAATCAAATGGATTTCGTCTGATGGCATGCATAGGAATCAAATAGATTACGTTTGTGGAAAGACTCAGTGGAGAAGCTCAATATCAGCAGTGAAAACCAGGCTGCATGCTGATTGTGGGACAGACCACCAACTACTCATATGTAAGTTCAAGCTGAAGTTGAGGAAAATTAAATCAAGTCCACGGAACCAAAATTTAATCTTAAGTCTATCGCACTCGAATTTCAAAACCATCTGAGGAACAGGTTTGAGGCCTTGAGCACCAATGAGCATAGACCAAATAAGCTCTGGGAGGGTATCAAGAAAATCATCCTAAGGTTGCATAGTGGAATGTACTTGGGGTGGCGGGAGGGCTGTGGGGGGATTATGTTCCAGGGAGGGAGTGTTTTTGAAAGAGAGGAGTGAACTGGAGAAGGGGGGGGTGGAGGGTTGGGCGGGGAGAGAAGTGCAGCAATGAATGAATGGAAATCCAAAATCTCTGTAAATGCTCACTAAAATTATTTTTAAAAAAACCAACAAAACCAAAAAGAAAATCATCCATGAAGAATGCAAAAGATCATTACAAAGGCTGAAAAAGAAGAAAAGACGAAGATGGATGTCAGATGAGACTCTGAATATTGCATTAGAGCGCTGAGAAGCCAAAGCTAAAGGAAGAAACCAAAAAATCAAAGAGCTAAACAGAAAATTTCAAAAGGCAGCCCGGGACGACAAAGCAAGATACTATAATGAAGTGTGCAGAGAGCTGGAGTCAGAAAATCAAAAGGGCCGAACTCACTCAGCGTTTCTTAAACTGAAGGAGCTGAAAAACAAATTCAAGCCACAGGTGGCAATACTTAAGGAAGCTAAAGGAAAATTAAGTCAAATATGTAGTATGCTGTTGTTGTTGTTATGTGCCGTTGAGTTGTTTGCGATTCACAGTGACCCTATGTACAAGAACCCTAAACCTTGCTCTACCCTGTGACAACCTCATTGTCTTTGACACACCTACTTTCCACTACCCCAATCACTGAATTGATCCATTTCGTCAAGGTTCTTCCTCTCCTGCCCCATGCCTCCTCTCTCCCAAACATGATGTCCCTCTCCAAAGACTAGTCCTTCCTTGCAACATGCCCAAAGTATGTTTGATGAAGCTTCAGAATCCTTGACTCCAAGGAACAGCCAGGCATCAGCTTCTCCAGGACAAACCTGTTCATTCTCCTAGCAGTCCATTGTATATTCAACAAGCTTCTCCAACACCACAGCTCAAAGTCATCAATATTCTTTATATCATCCCTAGTCACACAGATGATCCAAATAAGATATGGAAGGAGCAATGTCACAACACCACCAACAGAAATAAAAAGGTTAACAATAAAATATTATTTAAAACTATACTCAAATAAATATAAAAACGTAAAGGAAATGTATAAATACTTAGAAGCTCACATCCTACCCAAACTGACACAGACTGGAGTGCAACACCTTAACAGACCCATTAAAAAAGAAGAAATTGAATAGGTCATGAAACAACTTCTGACTAAAAAAAAATGTTTTACTAGTGAATTTTATCAGAGTGATATTTATCAGAGAAAAGCTGTCACTAATTCTATATAAAGTATTTCAGAAAATATAAAAAGATAGAATACTCCCAGGCTTATTCTGTGAAGCAAATATATGATACCAACGTCAAGTAAAAATACTACCAAAATAGCAAACTATAGGGCAATATCTCTCATGAACATAGATGCAAAAATACTCAATAAAATGTGGGTCAATAGAATCTAACAGTTGCTGCTGCTGTTGTTGTTGTTATCCAGTTGTTTGTGACTCATAGTGACCCTATGTACAAGAGCCCTAAGTGCTGTTCTATCCTGTGCCAACTTCACCTTCTCAAACACACTCATTCCCACCATTCTACTCACAGAATCAATCCATCTCATCAAGGGTCTTTCTCTCCCTTGCCATCCCTCCACTCTCAAAGGCATCAATTCTCTTTCTATCATCCCTAGTCACTGTCCAACTCTCCGAAGCATAGCAAGTAATTGCAAAGACTATAGCCTGGATCAGGCGCACCTTAGTCTTCAGCCTGGCATTGTTGCTCTTCAGTGCTCCTGAGAGGTCCCTTACAGCTGACTTTCCCAGTGCAATTCGTCTCTTGATTTCCTGGCTGGTGTTACCAAGAGTGTTGACTGTGGAGCCAAGTAAACTAAAACTGTTAACTATCTCAATCTCTTCACCATCCACAGTGATGCTGCCAATTGTGGTGAGAATCTTTGTTTTCTTGATATTGAGCTTCAATCCATATTGTAGACTGCAGTCCTTGACTTTCTGCAGCAAGCACTTCTCAGTGGAGAGAGATTAAAAGCATTCACCGTGAGAACAGGAACTAGGCAAGAATGCTCACTATCATCTCTCCTATTCTATATTGTAAGTATTAGAGAGCTCCAGTGGCCTAGAAAGTTAAGCTACCAAGCCAAAAGTGGGTGATTTTAATCTGTGGCTCTCAGGCCTGGTTTTGTTTTTTGTCACACATTTTTCTAAGTGTTATAGCACTGGTCTGTCCATTTGCTATTCAGAGGTTACTCATGGTTGCTGTGTTGCTTATCACTGTGACATTGATGTGTCCAATGTGATAATGGTTACCCATGGCGGACAGGTTTGGTGAAGCTCCCAGATTAAAACAAGTTTGGAAGCAGGAGTGGCTTCCACTTCTGAAATGGCTTGCCTTTGGGAACTCTATGAACAGTGCTCAGGTCTTTTGTTCATAGAGTTGCTATGAGTCGTCTATGACTCAACCACACTTAACAATAGCAACAGAGGCCTAGTGGCAAGAAGTGGCACTGCAATCCCGAAGGCACACATCTGAGGCCACCAGAAAGCAAGGCAAGGAAATAAAAGGTATTTAAGTTGGCAAAGATGAGGTAAACCTATCTCTAATGCAGATGATGTGATAATATACTTGGTATCTTTAAAATTTAGTAGTGATGGGTAAAGTCTGCGGCTGGCCTGAAGGCTCTTGTGCAGTGAATCCACTCTAGAAGTTGGTTTCTTGTATTTTGTTGAGGGTCACATAAGGAAAGTTTTGGTTTGTGTTTGGCCAAATTTATTATTGTTAGGATGAACATTCTTTAAGTGGTACAGAAGCCGTTTGTCTATTTGCCGTACTGAATAACTTGGAGTTGCTGTGATGCTGAACACTGTGCCATACTGACAAATACCGTAATGGTTGCCATCATGGACAGTGTTTGGAGGCGCTTCCAGATTGATTCATGTTTTGAAGCAGGAGTGGCATCTGCTTTTTAAACTAGATGCCTCTGGAAACTATAAACTCTATAAACATAAAGAAATTATATTAAGTACAGAACAGAGTTCAGGTCTTTTGTTCATAGGGTCACTATGAGTCATGTTCAACTTGACAACACTTAACCACTGTTGAATGAGACTAGTGTTATATTTTGGAGGAAAATTCTTCTACTTTGTACATTACTCTTTGTCAGTTGACTGTACTGAGGTAATCTGGGTTTGCTGTGATGCTGAACCTTGTGCCACTGGGATGTCAAATGCCATAATGGTCTCCCAATGTGGACAGAGTTTGGTGGAGCTCCCAGTTGTAAAACAGGTTTGGAAGCAGGAGTGATAATTCACTTCATAAACCATAGGCCTATGGAAACTGTATGAACTTGGAAAACCATGATAGCTATAGAAATGCATTAAGTGTTTTGTTCGCAGAGTTGCTATGAGTTATGCTCTACTCAACAGCAATTAACAACACAAAAACAACATGATAGTACACTTAAAAAACCTGAGAGATTCTGTAGGAAAATTATTGGACATGGTAGACCAATTTAGCAAAGTAGCAGGGTACAAGATTAACATGTAAAAAGCAGCTGGATGTCTTGCAATTACTTGCTATCCATCAGAAAGCTGGATAATGACTAAGGATAGCAGAAGAAGAATTGATACCTTTGAGTTGTGGTGCTGGAGAAAGGTATTGACCACCAGGAGGACAAATAGTCTTAGAGAGAGTGACACCAAATTTCTCCTTGGAAGCAAGGATTTCGAAGCTCCATCTCACATACTTTGGGCACATAGTTAGGAGGGGACAGGTCCTTGGAGAAGGACATCATGCTTGGAAGGGAAGAGAGACAGTTTAAGAGAGGAAAATCCTGGAGGAGGTGGATTGACATGGTAACTGGAGCAATGAGATGAGGTTAGGTGTGTCTGAGTCAATGAGAATGGCTCAGGATGGGGCATAGTTTAGAGCTATTATACATAGGATCACTACGAGTCACAGGCAACTTGATGGCACTTTACAACAACAGTGGCAGTGAAAATATAGAAATGAAACTAAGAAAAATAGTATCAATCACAATACCTAATCACAGAAATAGTTGGAAATAATTCTAAGTAGAGACACAAAAGAAATATACAAAGAAAAGTACAAAACATTACCATAAGACACAAACGGAGACCTGGAGAAATGAAAGAATATATCATGCTCATGCATAGGAATACTCAATATTGTGAAAATGACAATTCCACCGATACAGATAATAAGTCTATTCTTCAACAAGAAGGAAAAAGCAATTTCCAATTCTACCTGGAATAGAGAGAGGTCCCAAATAAGCAAAACACTACTGAAAAAGAGAAACAAGGCAGGAGGCATAACATTCCTTGATCTCAAATTCTATTGCACAGCCATGGTAGTCAAAACAGCATAGTACTGATACAGCAGCAGACATATAGATTATAGATCCATGTAATAGAAGAACCCAAAAATCAGCTCATCTATCTATGGCCAAGTGATCTTTGACAAGGAGATGAAATCAGGTAAGTGGGGAACTAACAGTATCATTAACAAATGGTTCTGGCAAAATGTGAAAATCATCTGCACAAAAAACTTAAACTAGCTCCACACCTCATACCATGTATAAAAACTAAATCAAGGTTGATCAAGGTCCTAGAACTAAACACAAAGACTTTAAAATTCATCAGGGAAAAACTAGGAAGAACACTGGAAGCCCTAACCCACAGCACAAATGTCTGACAAGCACAATAAAAAACCTACAACCAGGACAGAATAAAATAGATAAATGGAACCTTCTAAGAATCAAATAGCTATACATATCAAAAAGTTCTCCAACATAGTAAGAAGAAATACCACAAATAGGAAAAAGAAAATATTTGGCAATGACATATCTGATAAGGGATTTATATCTAAAATTTATAGACTACTCCAGCACCTAGACAAGAAAAAGACAAATAAATCAATCACAAAATGGGCATAAGGTATAAATAGGCATTTCACCAAAGAAGAAATTCAGGTGGCAAACAAGTACGTGAAGAAATGTTCAAAATCTTTAATTATCAAAGAGATACAAATCAAAACAATTATGAGACATCATCTCACCCCTGCAACAATAGCAAACTTCAACAGGCCAGCAAACAACAAAAGCTGGTAAGGTTGTAGAGAAATTGGAGCTCTTATTTGGTGGGAATGTAAGATGGTAGAGGCTCTATGGAAGGTATTCTGGTGGTTGTTGTTATTGTTATGTGCCATCCAGTTGCTTGCGACTCATAGCGACCCTATGTACAAGAGCCCTAAATGCTGCTCTATCCTGTGCCAACCTCACTGTCTCCAACACACTCATTCCCACCACCTCAATCACAGAATCGATCCATCTCATCGAGAGTCTTCCTCTCCTGTGCTGTCCCTCTACTCTTCCAAACATGACGTCCCTCTTCAAGGACCAGTCTCTCCTTGCAACATGCCCAAAGTATGTAAGATGGAGCTTCAGAATCCTTGACTCCAAGGAGCATTCTGGGTTCACACACTCCAGGACAAACCTATTTGTTCTCCTAGCAGTCCATGGTATATTCAACAGTCTTCTCCTGCATCACAGCTCAAAGGCATCAATTCTCTGTCATCTCTAGTCACTGTCCAACTCTGCGATGCAAAGCATGTAATTGGGAAAACTATAGCGTGGATCAGGTGTACCTTAGGATCAAGCCTGATGTCGTTGCACTTCAGTACTCTTGAGAGGTCCCTCACAGCTGAATTCCCCAATGCAATTCATCTCTTGGTTTCTTAGCTACTGTTACCAAGAGTGTTGACTGTGGAGCCAAGTAAACTAAAACTATTAACTGTCTCAATCTCTTCACCATCCATACTGATGTTTCCAATTGGCCCAGTGGTGAGAATCTTTGTTCTTGATATTGAGCTTTAATTCATATTGAAGGCTGCAATCCTTGACCTTCTGCAGCAAGCGTTTCAGGTCCTCCTCAGTTTCAGCAAGCATGGTTGTGTTATCTGCATAACACATGTTGTTGATGACTCTTCCACCAATCCTGATGCCACATCCCTCTTCTTACAGTCCAGCATCTCGGATTATCTGTTCTTCATCTGGATTGAAAAGGTATGGAGACAAAATACATCCCTGATGGACCTCCTTCTTAATTTTGAACCATGCAGTGTCTCCTTACTCTGTTCTGACGACTGTCTCTTGGTCCAAGTATAGGTTTCGCATAAGCACAATCAAATGTTCTGGGGGTTCCCATTCTTCTCAGAGTCAGCCATAGCTTGTTGTGATCCACACAGTCAAAAGCCTTTGCATAGTCAATGAAGCACGGAAGTGGATGGCCAATTCTTATTCCTAGGTATTCTGGTACTTTCTCAAAAAAGTTAGAAATGCCATTTGACCTAGCAATTGCAGTACTGGGAATATACACTAAAGAAACTAGAGTCATGACTCAAACAGATGTATACACACCCATGTTTATTGCAGCATTATTCACAATAGCAAAGAGATGGAAGATACCTGTGTCCTTCAACAAATGAATGGCTAGAAAAACTATGGTACATTCATACAAATGGAATATTATGAAGCACTGAAAAACAGTAAACTAGTAAAACATTACACAACAGGGGGGAGCCTGGAAGATAGTATGCTGAGTGAAATAGCTCAGTCACAAAAAGACAAATAGTACAGTATAAAATAGGACAGAACTGGGGAGGTTGGGGAGAAAATGGGAAAAAATGGATAGATAATAAATACTGCATTGGATCAGATGGAGGAAGAACTGTCTAAAAGGAATATACGATTAAGCCTTACACGTATGACAATAATCTGAAACAAGGCTTGCATTGTGGGAAGGGCTGGAAGATAGGAAGAGGGAAGGGGAATAAAATGTATAATAATGAAGAAGAGTTAAATTATTTTTTATGTTTTTAAAAAGAGAGACAGAGAGAAATTATGAAAAAACAAGTGAGAGACTACAGTAAAGTGGGTTACAAATTTGAACAGTTAGATCAGCAATGGCCTCACTGGAAAGTAGACTTTGTGTAAAGACCTGGAGGAGTTAGGGATTAATCATGAGCCTATCTGGAGAGAGAAGGACTAGCCACCATCAAGACTCAATGCCTAAATTGTGCTTTACGTGGAGAAGAGGCAGCGACAAGAGCAATGCATATGCAGACAAGACAGAGAAGACAAGACATTTATTATTATTACTGTTGTTGTTAAGTGCCATCGAATCGTAGATGACTCATAGTGACCTTATGAATAAAAAACCTGAACATTTGTATAACTTTCATCATTTATCCACGTTCATAGTGTCTCTGGAGGCAAGCTAATTTGGAAGTGGATGCCATTTCTGCCTCCAAGCTTGTTTTAATCTGAGAGTTCCACCAAACACTGTCCGCCATGGGTCGCCATTATCACATTTGAAAAATCAGTGTCACAGTGTTTAGCATCACAGCAACCAAGGACAGATCAGTGCTATAGCACTTAGAAGAATGTTTGACAAAAGCCAATTAAAACCAGATTAAAATCACCTGCCTTTGGCTTGATAGCATGACTTTCTATCCACTAGGCCAACAGATTATTATTATACTAGTTTATTTATAAAATTCAAACATATTGTTTTTCACAATGGATTCTTCCCATTTCCCTCACCCCACGCACCCATACACCCCCATTCTCATCCCTCTGCTTCCACCCTCCCCCACCCCTTGGGCCCTCATACTCATTCTAAAATGATGGTTTTATACAATCTTTGTCCTTGTGGGACTGAGTTAGTTCACTTAGCATAAGGCTCTCCAGTCCCTCCCAAGTTTGGTAATAATTTACAAAATCATTGCTTCTGCGTGCTGCATACGATTTCATTGTGTGGCTGTACCATAATTTCTCAATCCATTTGATTGTGATTGGACGTCTAGATTGTTTCCATGTTCTTGTGATGGTGAATAATGCAACTATGAACATTAGTGGAAGATAGTTTGGTGCTTCCTGAAAAAGACACGAATTTTTGAGATATACATAACTATATCTATTTCTCTGTAGGTTTTTAAAGGCCTGAAAAAATACATAAGGAGCCCTGGTAATGTAACTGTTAAGTGCTCAGCTATTAACCAAAAGGTGGATAGTTCCAACTCCATCCAGAAATTACCAAAACCAAGCAAACATAAAACCCAAATCTATGGCCATCAAGTTAATTCTGGTTTATAATGACTTCCAAAAGGTTTCCAAATCTGTAAATATTTATGGAAGAGGACTTCCCATCTCATCCCCTCAGAGCAGCTGGTGATTTTGAACTGCTACTCTTTTGGTTTGCAACTTGATACATTATGCTCTAAATCACCAGGGCTCCTTCTAAATAAATAGCAGCTAGAAAACCCTATGACGATGCTTAGCTCTGACCTTTAGGGTGCATATGAGTTGGAAACAACTAATAACAACTGAAACATAGACATCAAGCTGATGCATATAAAATGTCTAGAAGATCAAAAGGTCTAGAAAGACCAAAACTTTTAATAACTACTCCAAGTAGAGAGGAGATCTCTCTTTATCTGAATAGATATTGACTACATTTTATACCCTGGTATATTGTTTAAATATTAAAATAGGCATGGATAGCTTATAAAGTTGTAAGGCAATTTTCTTTTCAAAGAGATAACCACAAACAAAAGACCACATAAAGTTCTAGAATATGCCAAGAAATGAAGCTTAACTCTCCAAAAGCATTTGCGTTTCCCAGGAAATTATTCCAGAAATTTCTGATCACAAATGTCTATTGATATTGCATGATTATTCTCAGGGTCAAAATTCATCAAAAAGGCCCCAGTGCAATGTCAGATCCACTTTAAATACCTGGGATGGCAACCACGCCTCAGACCAGTTATTTACACGGTGCCACCACATGCCTTGACAGACATAATTGCCTCTGACAGCTGATTTGCATTTCTTTTGCTGGAGTTTAGGGAATTTGTATATGAGAACATTAAGGGATGTCACCATTGTGATTCATTTTCCTTAAGGAAAATGATCAGCCTTCATAAAAGCCAAGGATGCCCTGAGGCAAGTTGTTAGAAGAAATTGGCTGATACAACTTGTTAGATTCTTAATCCAACGTGTGATTTTTATATTCACCAAAAGTCCTTCTGGGCTACCACTGAGTCATTTCAAAATTTACCTCATCTGACTTCAGTAACAGCAAGTTGAGATTTCTCCCTCTATCCCTGCCAGTAGTACTCTGCTTACTTTTATTAAAAGAAATTTGTCTTTTCAAAGAACCATGAATCTTCTCTTTCCTTCCCCCCGCCACTTTCCTTTTTTTATTATTATTGTTCACCTTTCCTGCCAAGCTTATTTAGCATCATTCTTTTTCTCTGTTGTCTTTCTCTCTCTCTCCTCCAAATCCACCTGGCATCTCCGTCACCTGTGGGGTCTTTCTTGTCTCCCTCTATTCCCCCTTCCCCCTTGTGTCTTTGTTTCTTAGTATGCCATCACAAACTGAGTAACATATTTCTGTTATCCCACAGTTCTGGAAGCCGAAAACCAAAATCTTTGGAAGGAATGTTGAAAATTCTACCTTCAAGAGTTTGTGGAGGAAATGTTAACAGGGCATATCTTTTCCATGGGCTCTGGAGAAAAATCCTTATGTGTTTTTTGTCTCTGTTGACTTCTGGTGGCCCCAGGCATTTTTTGTCTTGTGGCATTTTAATTACTATCTCTGCTTCATCTTCACATTACCTTCTCCTCTGCCTCAGTGTCCAAATCTCCATCTCCTTGCATCAGAATTATCTCATTTTCAGATGCATTATTACATCTACAAAGACCAATATCCCCCCTTCCCCCCAAAAAAAAGAAATATTACACTTATAGGTACTGAAGAAGCGAAATTCAATCAACTCATTGCTGGTGAGTCAGACTTGACTCAGAGCTGAGCCTTACAGCAGGTTTCCTAGTGTGTAAATCAGATGGGAGGAGTTTGTCTATCTTTGTCTCACATAGCTGCTGGCAGAGTTGAACCACCAGAGACGCATAACCTTTGGTTTAGTAATGCAGTTCCCTACAGTCTTCCACCAGAGAGCAAGGATTTTGAGGCCTTATCTGACATACTGGCATGTTGCCAGGAGGGACCAGTCCTTGGAGAAAGACAACATGCTTAGGAAAATGGAAAGATAGTGCAGGAGAGAAGACCCTGAATGAGAAGAATCCACACAGTAACTGGGTTAATGAAGGTAGGTGGGTCAGAGACGGTGAGATTGGCTCAGAAATAGGACAGAGTTCAGAGCTACTCTATAGGGTTTCCATGAGTCATAGTCTAAGCAATGGTACATAACAACAACATTCAGCACATGTACCTATTTTACTTGGATCCACAATCAACACCTATGATAGAAGCAGTCAATAAATCAAAAAATGTGTTGCATTGGAAAAGTCTACCTTCACGAGTCTCTCCAAAGTGCTTAAGAGCAAAGATACAAGTTTAAAGACTTGCTATTGTTGTTGTTTTGTGCCATCGAATCAAGTTCAACTGATAGCAACTCTATGAACAACAGATCTGAACCCTGTGCTGTCCTGCACCGTAGTCCTCCTCGTTGCTATAATCACTGTGTCAGTCTATCTTGTTGAAGGCCTTCCTTTCTTTCACTGACCCTCTACCTTTCCAAGCATGATGTTGGTTTTAAAGGAATAGCCCCTCCTAACAACATACTGAAAATATCCTTGCCTCTAAGAAGCATCCTGTCTGTACTTTCTCAAAGACATATCTATTTGATGTATTTTTTTTTTCTTTTGGCAGTCCATGGGATATTCAGTACTCTTCTCCAACACCACAACTCAAAGAAATTGTTTCTTCTGTAATCCTTACTCATTGTTCAGCTCTCAGATGCACAAGTGATTGGAAAAGACCATGACTTTAATCAGGGGCATGTTAGCCTTCAAGGTGGTATCTTGTTCTTCAGTACTGTGGAGAAGTCCTTAACAGCCGACTTCCCCAATGCAATCTGTCTTTTGAAACCTTGACTACTGGTAACAATGGTGTGGCTTGAAGATCCAAGCGAGATGAAATTGTTGACAATGTCAATCTTTCCTCCATCTAGCGTGACGTTATCTGTCAGCCTAGTGATGACTATTTTTGTCTTCTTGAGGTTGAGATGTAATGCATATTTAAAGCTATACTTTTTTATCTTATGCTGGAAGTATTTCAAGTCCTCCTCACTTTTAGCAAGCAAGATTATGTCATCAGCATAATGTATGTTGATGAGTCTTCCTAATATTCTGATGTCACATTTGTCTTCATAGAGTCCAGCTTCTGGAATGACTTGCCAGTGTGTAGACTGAATAGGACACAGCCCTGATGCACACTTTTCTTGATTTTAAACCGTGCAATGTTCTCTTGCTTTGTTCAGACAACTGCTTTTTGGTATGATGTTGTTGTTATGCATTATTAAGTCAGTTGTGTCTGAACCCTGCCTTATTCTGAGCCAATCTAAATGTATCTTCCACAACCACCTCTGTTACCGTAGCCACTGTCAATCCGTTTCATCACGGTCTTCCTTTTCTATGCTGACCCTCCTCCCTTCCAAGCATAATGTCCTTCTCCAAGCCCTGGTTCCTCCCAGCAACAGGCCCAAAGTATGTGAGACACAGTTTCAAAGTCCTTGCCTCCAGGGAGTAGTTCAGTTTCATCCTCTCCAAGACAAACCAGTTTGTTCTCTTAGCAGGCCATAGAAAGTTCAACACCCTTCTCCAGCACCACAACTCAAAGGCATCGATTCTTCTTCTGTCATCCTTCGTCATTGCCCAGCTTTCTGACGCATAGCAAGTAATTGTGAAGACCATGGTCTGAATCAGTCACACCTTAATCTCCAGACTGACATCATTGCTCTTCAGCAATTGGACACATCTCTGACAAAAGGTTTTCCCAGTGCAACTTATCTTTTGATTTCCTGGCTGCAGGTATCAAGTGATGATTGTGGATCTGAGCAGAATAAAATTGTTAACAATCTCAATCTCTTCTCCATCTATAATTATTCTGCCAGTTGGCCTGGTGGTGAGAATCTTTGCTTGATGTTGACGACTATAGTCCTTAACCTTCTGCAGCAAATGCTTCAGGTCCTCCTTAGTTTCAGCAAGTGAGGTTATGTCAACTGCACAATACAGGTTTTTGAATAGTTTTCCTTAAATACTGAAGCAACATTCCTCTTCATAAAAGCCAGCTTCCCAAACGATTGTTCTGCATGTAGATTGATAAGTTACGGAGAAAGGTATTCCCTTGCTCTGTTCTGATGACTGCTTCCTGGTCTAAGTATAAGTTTCACATGAGCACAGTCAAGAAGTATGGGATTCCCATTCTTCTCAGTGTTAGCCTCAGTTTGTTATGATCTACACAAATGCCTTTGCATAGACAATAAAACACAAATAGATGTTCTTCTGGTGCTCCTCTTTCAGCCAAGATCCAGCTGACACTGGCTATGATGTCCTTAGTGCCATGAACTCTTCTAATTTCTGGCAGTTCTCTGCTGGTGCACTACTGTTCCAGACATTTTGGGATAATCTTCAGCAGGGTTTTGCTTGCGTGTGATATTAGTGATATCGGTAGGTAATTTCTACATTCTGTTGTATCTCCTTTCTTTGGAATGGGGATAAATATGGGTATCTTCCCATCAGTTGGCACGGTAGTTGTCCTCCAGACTTCCTGGCACAAGCTGGTGCACACTTCCAAGGCAGCATCTGCTTATTGAAATATGTTAGTTGATATTCCATCAATTGATGTGGCTTCATTTTTTTTTTTTTTGCCAATTCCTTCAGAGCAACTTGACCTTCCTCCTTCATCATCATTGCCTCTTCATCATATGTTACTTCATGAAATTCTTCTGTGTCAGCAAAATCTTTTTGATCCAATGGCTGTACTTCTTCCATCTTCTTTTGATGCTTCTTGGACCATTCACTCAATATTCTGCCAATATCATCTATAATTATTGCAACTCAAGGTTTGAAAGAGATATAATTTAAAAGCTAAAGTATGCCTAATCCAAGCCATGATCTTTTCAATTGTTTCCTATGCATCTGGATATTGGATAAATAATTGTGGTGTTAATAGAGAATATTAAATATCCCATGGGCTGCTAAAAGAACAGTTCTGTCTTAGAGTAACTACAACCCAGGTTATTCTTAAGAGACAGTGATGGTAAAACTTCATCTTACACGTTTGGGACAAGTAATCAGGAGGGGTTAGTTTCTGGAAAAGATGCTACCCTGGGAAAACAGAAAGCTTAACAAAAGAGAGGATGACCTTCAACAAGACTGAATAACACAGTGCCTGTAACGAGGGGCTTGCGCATGCCGAAGATCAAGAAATGGTACAGGATGGGGCAAGCTTCGGACGTGTGGTTTGTATTATCATTATGAGGAGTAATCCACTTGATGGCACAAGTAACAATTTTTAGCTCCCTACAGTAGCTCTGGTTGCTTAGTATCAGTTCGGTCATTAACGTGTCACAATGCTCCCCCAAAAGTCATTGGTTCAAATACACTGTCTGCTCTGGAGGACCAAGATGGACAATCTCCTAGCATGGACATTCACAGCCTCAGGGCTCAATGGAGGGTCACCAGGCATCTGAATTGACTCAATGGCAGTCAGTGTGGTTTCTGACATTCAACACATTACTAATTATTTCTTCTTAAAATTGGTATCAAATTTTCACAGTCTGAAAAACATTTTCATGGACTACACTTTCTCACCTTTTTTTCTTTCAGAAAAAAAGTAGCTGGAAACAATATTATACAAATGAGGAAAAATTTAAAAACACTATGAAATAAAGGGCTTTTTCGTTAATTAGAATATAGGAGAAATAGGAATCCTTATCTGTGAATTCCTATCACTATAATTAAGGTGATGGTGTGCATTTCCCAGGCCCGGATGGCAGGTGAATCAGTGGGTATTGTTCTGGCGACCAACAGAGGCATTAATTAAAAGGAAGCATGATGCCAGTCTGATGGCATCTGTGAAGCCAGTATCGAAGCTCTGCCCACAGCAGGCATTGCCAATCTATCATCGCTTTCTGCCCTACATATCCCAGCTGTGGCTCCAGCTTCCTCTCAACACGGCACCGGGGAGCTCATCCCCAGTCATTGGTGTTAAGGGTGATATTTATTCATGATGCTGCTTTGAAACATCTCTTCTGGTATCATCTAAAATTGAACTGTACCTCATCTCCAGAACTCCGAGGTAAAGACCACGACGATAAAGCTCCTCAGTCTCTGAAAAGTTGCTCACAAGTATAATTTGGATGAGTTGGTTGGAGCTTGTTCAAAGGGATGGGAATTAACAAAACAGAATTTTAGTAATTTCGAAAGAGTTGTCACTACCTCCACCCTCCGTGCCTGCCTCAACAGCAGTAAAACAGAGATTCTCTGGGCCAGACATGGATTCTTGAGCAGCTGATGAGTGGAAATGGAGTGAACACCAGAAAGCAGAGGTCAAAGGCAGCTTGGCTGTGGTCCATGTTCCTGGTCTCTCTTTTCCCTCTCCTTGTCCCACAACCTGCTTTGCCCACTGGTTTTTTAACTCAAGATTGCTTTGGAGCGTTTGGCCTTAAACAACAATTACAGCTAAAAGTAAACCTGAAGTTATGTGGCGTTTTCATCTGGGTCAGGCGGCTCTGATTGCTTGGTGCTAAGGAGCTGAGCGGCCAACCCAGAGGCAGCTGATTTGACTCCACCAGCTTTTCCGCAGGAGAAAGAAGGACAATCTCCTCCCATGTTCTTTATTGCCAATTGACCACTGGAGGGTTGACTATGAGCCGCTTCTGACTCAGCAGTACATAGCAATAATAGAAGCTGTTCACAGCACTCACATGACCAATCTCACTACCTCTCTCTGCTGTGAATTGGTGGAGTCTCGGCACTGAAGCACAGGCCATGGTGGTGCAGACAGCTAACACGTCTACTGCTAACAAAAAGGTTGGTGGCTCAAGACTGGCGGCAGGCATCTAGGAAGAAAAGTGTAGAGTTCTACATCAACACCACTCACCTATTGTTATTGAAGCTCACCTTCCATTGGGCTTTTGCGGCTATGAATAGAATAAGAGGTGATTGTTTCTCTTTCTCCTGCAGAGCCAGTGGGGTGGAGAATTCTAACTCCTGGAGAGGCTAGATCTTTGAGTTAGCAGCACAACTCCTCACAGACTGTGTCATTAGCAGCTCTGACTCTGTAAAAAACTAGTCATTAAAAGCTCTACGAACCGTTCTCCTCCTCTGACACACAAGGTCATCGTGAGTCATAATGAATGAACAGCCACTCCAACTGGTAAGTCATATTTCAAAATGATGGGTCAAAAGTCCAAAAAATACCTTTTTTTTGCTTACTGATTCACTCCTGTGAAGAAGTAAATCTCAAAACAAGACAATGTTTATTACCTGATCGTTTGTAGCAAATAAAATAAGACACCACCTAAATTTTCAATAATAAATAATTGGTTGTAGAAGAACAAAAGCCCCCTTGTAGAGTATCAAGCAGAAACTTTAACCAGTAATTAATTCATTACATTTGTTTGTGAGATATACTGTTGTACTTTTAACTAAAAATCACATGCAGAATAAATTCAGTTACTTCTTAAAAATACTGCATAAGTAAACATCAAACATAAAAATATGCAAATAGTGTTGAAATTTACCAACAATTATCTGTGCGGGGGTGCTGTTGTTGGGTTCCGATGTTGAATCGGTAACAACTCATAGTGAACCAGTAAACAACCATCTGTACCTGGCTTTATCCTGCACCATCTTCACAATCCCTGATGCCCTTGCTTTGAAGAGCGCCCTGGTTGTACTTCCTGCACGACGTACTTGGTTTTTTGTCAGTCTGAGGGATAGGCATCTCTTCATTTTATTTGTCAATGGACTGTACAGTTTCCAAAGTCAATTTAGAAAATATTTCAAGTAGGATGATACAATGAAAGTTGTGTTTTGTTTAAGTGAATCTCTTTGTCATTAGTGACTGTGTAAGTAAAGAAGGGTAATCACTGCGCCTCAGGTATAATGCTGTAATATGGATGAATTCATTTTATTGTTTGAATCTTGGATTTTATTCTACAGCGATTGCAAAAGGAGGAGGAGGGAAGATGGAGTATTAATGAGAATAAGAGTTGTCTCATGATAACAAAGGCCTGTTTTGTTTCAATTCTGGTTATGAAATGATGAATTTGGGGGTAGAGTTGTTTTCTCTTGATTTTTATTGCTTCTAAACACAAGTATTGCCGTTCAGTACCACATAGAACACACCAGGCAGGTGATTATGAGAAAGTGCTCTGTTCAGCTGAGTCCTCTACAAGCAGTGTTACTAAGATGTGGTGTCTCATTGGCCGGATTCTTCTTCATTGGTTAAATTTTTTAACAGATGCCTTTGAGATCATTGATGCATAGCTTGCAAATGAATAGGGAATTTATCTTTTTTGTTGTCAAGCTGAATCTTATTCATGCCAATTTAGTGTGTCTCAATAAAGTGGAATGGTACTCCATAGAACTTTCAATGGTGAACTTATTGGGATCAGATCCAAAGGCTGTCCTTTGAGATATCTCTGGGTAGACTCAAACTTTCAGCCTTTGTATTACCTAACAGATACTCTAACCATTTGTGCCACCCAGGAATTGAACAGGAAACGTTATCTTTAGGTGCTATAGAATTTGGCTCATTGAAACTCTACGTGATCCTGTGTTATCCTTACAATTTTTTCTTTACTTAATATTTCCCACAGTAATGTTACCCAGAGTCACATCTTGACTTTCATGAGTCAAGAGCATGTCTACCTTTGCACGTGTGTGTGTGCACCTGTGCTGTTCAATGTCATGAAATCCTAGTGACCATATACACAACAGAATGAAACCCTGCTGATCTGTCCTGTCCTCACAATCTCTGCTGTGCTTAAAACCTTGTCAATTCCATCTCATAGAAGGTCTTCCTCTCCTTCACTTACCCTCTACTTTTCCAAACAAATGATTCTCTGTCACAGGCTAGCCTGTCCTAATGACATACCCAAAGCATGCAAGATATATATTACATATTTATGTGTGAAATTGGTTTTGTGGATATGTGTATATATGTCTTATTCCATTTATAAAGACAAGTATATCTTTTGATTAATTATTAGAAGTATATTTTATGTTTTGATTTTTAAAAGAAATTTAATAAAATATTTCATGAGACCTTGTGAAAAGAATGGGCTGTGACACCATACCTACTATACTTTATGGATAAGAAAGCCCTAATATCACCTCAAACTGTTGGAAATGCAAATTCTTAGACTCCATAAAACCAGTCATCATTAATTCATACTCCTGGTGGCCCTATGTACGTAACAGTAGAAATATGTACCATCTGGTTCTAAATGGCTGATCAGAAGTAGGTATCTAATGCAGCATGATATTCCATTGTGTGAATATACCACAGCTTCTCTATCCATTCGTTTTTTGATGGGACTTAGGTTGTTTCCAACTCCTTGCTATTGTGAACAAAGCTGTGATAAAATAGGTGTGCATATATCTGCTTGGGTGGCCGTTATGGTCTCTTTGGGGTGTATTCCCAGTAGTGGAATTGCTGAGTCAAACGATATCTCTATTTGCAACTTTTTTCAAAATGGTTGACTCTGGAGGACGTTATGCTGATTGAAGTATCTTAGTCACAAAAGGACAAATACTGCATGGTGCCACTGTTGTAAAACGGGACTGACCTTGGGGTTGGGGGGAGACTCAGAAAGATGGGTTCAATAATGTACACTGCATTGAAACAGATGAGGGAGAAAACTGTTTAAAAGGGATATGGGATTAGGTATTTTTGCCATGACAGGAGTCTAGAGCGAAGGCTACATGGTGGAGTGGACCTGGGTTGAGGGTTTGTAAAACAATGAAAGAATTTTTCTTTTACTTTTCCAAGAGAGTAGTGTACTAGGGGGTAGGGTAGGGAGAGGAGAAAAGTGCAACAGTGAATGAATGGGGGGAAAAAAGAAGTAGGTATCTAGGCCTTCCTTCCAAGTTACCCAAGGCTGGACTTGAATGTCTAACCTCTTAGTTAGTGGGATAAGCACTCTAACTTCCCACTGAAGCACCACCTTGGATCTTCAACAGCCTTGATCTATCAGACGCTTTGTTTGACAAATTCTCAGGCTGATGCTAATCACACATATGTTTGTAACCACTGGTTTGGAAAATCTAGATTGATAGAAAGCTATTCTGTAGAAACTAAAAGTTCTCTTCACAATCTCTAGAATTAACTTAAAGAAGCAGCAAAGGACTTCAACTGTAAAATGTCTATTTGTAGAGATCAGATTGCTACCTTGACTTTTCAGTATTTTTAAACTATATTGCATAGTTGATGACTCAGAGATACAAGCAGCAATTTTCTTAGCTTCCCTTCTTAAAACTGTGTGTGAATTTGTGTGAGCCATGTTTGTTCAGTGTATGCTGTTATGGAATGCTTGAATCATCTCCCCTGAGATGACTGATCAATTAATTACAAGGACAAGATCCAATATTCTTAATCAAGTCACAATCTTGATCAGATGTAAGGAGAATTTTCTCACAGTGTGACTACCTTCACCTTTCTATTTTACACAATTTTTTTTAAACAACAAAAAAGAAGCCAGCTGGAAGGGAAAAAGAAAAAAAAGATCTCAGTATCACCAGGAAAGAAGAACAAGCAGCAGAGTACGACCTTTGGACCTGGGGTTCCTGCACTGAGAACCCCTAAGAACTAAGTTAATATTGATGCCAAGATAGATGGAGCTTACCAAGAAACACTAGACCCAGATAAAGACCTTCTCTAAGAGTGTGCTTTCTCTCTCTCTCTCTTAGAGAGGACATCTTCCTCAGAAGCTAGCACCCTGGATTCAGATTTCTAGCTCCTTAAACTGTGAAGAAAAAGTCATTGTTAAAACTAGTCATTTGTATTATTTCTGATATAACAGTTCTGTATAATTAAAAGGGAGAAAAGCCACATATATCCAAGTTGTATTATAATGACATGTAAGTGTTTCTCTAAATCACTGTTCCATTAAAAAAAATTCTGTGATAATTAAGAACCACAGGGGTTCTAGAAAGAATGGGGATAAAGTGCAAAGCTCGAAACTTTTTTCAGTGATGTTGATAATAAAATAGATAGAGACCTAGGAAATAACACAGGTTATCCATGTTAAAAAATAGCACAGCGTATCCATGTTAAATGGCTCAGAAATGCATAAATACTGTAATAATGGTTTTGCTTTATGAAGAGCCTGAGTTTATTCATGAAAATGGACATCATGAGAATTGCAGCTTGTGTTATTGTGAAGTGATGACGTTGGGTGTGGGTAAGTGCGATGCATGTGCAGTGAAATAACTAATCTAGCTGATAAATGTTTAGGATGTATGTGTTTGGGTGTTTTGTGTTTTCCTATTGAATACAGTTCACTTGGGTGCCATTTTCTGTATCTGCCTTGCATTTCATATGCAATCACTAATAGTTTTAGTTAATTTTTCCCCTCAAGCAAGCATTTTTGCAAATGTGACTAATGTGTGGTTTATGTATTATATTTCCATATATACATCCATACACAGACATTTCCTACACCTGCAAGATGGCCATTGTGTATGTGTGAGCTTATCGTCTTTGTTTTTATTTCATACTGGTTTGCATACAAAATTCATATAGACTGTGTTTCATTCATGTGAATTGAGTTTCCTTCATTCGGTTGTGTTTCATATGATCATTCATATACTTGGTGTCTTATAAAATAAATTACCATTGATATATGCCTACTATTACCACATCTTTTCAGGTCCCCATTGGGTCTTTCCTAAGTCCTTTACCCATACCTTCTGCCCATAAAAACTTTGTAATCATAGTGATTTCCCAAAGCCCTCAGTTCCCTTGTGTCCCTTTCCTGTTTTGGACCTGTGCAGGCCTTACTAATTTACCTTCTGTTTTTACGGTAATGGTCTTATGTCGTATATGTCCTTATGAGGTTGAGTTAATTCACTCAGCATAATTAACTCTCGAGACTCTCCCATGTTATATAGTATTTCAAAAATCATTGCTCCTTAAATTGGGAGGGACTGGAGAGCATTAAGGTGAGTGAGCTAAATCAGTCTCTTAAGGACGAATACTGGTCCCATTTGCCGATTTTGTAGAATGAATACAAAGATCCAAGGGGGTGGGGTAGGGTGGTTAATCATAGGGCACACAATTTGATAGGTGAGGGGTGATGGAAATGAGAAAGATTCAATGTGGAAAAACAATGTATTCGAACTTTGTAAATAAATCTAGATAAAATAAATTTTTTAAAAAATCATTGCTCCTTAGTGCTGAGTAACATTCCATTGTGTAAATGTGGCAAAACTTCTCAAATCCATTCATTTATTGATGGACATTTGAGCTGTTTCCATTTTCTTGCTACTGTGAATAATGCTGCTATGAACACAGGTATATAAATCTTTAGTTTTAACTCAATGATATTTTTCTTGGGGTATATTTCTAACAGTGAAATAGTCGAATCATATGAGACTTCTATGTTCAATTTTTTGAGGAAACACCAAACTGCCCTCTACTGTGGTTCTACCATTTTACAATCTCACCAACAGGACATGAAAGTTGCACTATCTCTTCATCCTGTCCTACATTTATTGTTTGCTGTCCTGTTAAACTTTGCCACTGCTACTGGGGTGAGGTGGTACTTCATTGATGTTTTGATTTGCATCTCTCTAATAGCCAATGATTTTGAGGATTTCTTCATGTGTCTGTTGGCCATTCACATGTCTTCCTTTGTGAAAACTCTTTCTATGTGTTTTACTCGTTTTGTGATTGGGTTATCTATCAGTCTTTTTCTTATGGAGGCCCTATGTAGTATTCTATAAACTTACATTGTGAGATCCTTGTCTGAGATGTCATTTCCAAATGTTTTTTTCTCAGTCTGTAGGTTTTCTTTCACCCTATTGGGGAAAAAATGTTTATGAACACAGGCACTGAATCTTTGGAAGGTTCCATTTGCCAGTTTTGTCCTCTCCAGGTTGTGCATATTGGTTATATTTGCCAGCTTAGTTATACCATAGGTTAGGGCCTCTAAGTTTCATCTAATTTTGTCTATTATGATTCTCATAGTTTTGAGCTTTACTCCTAGGTCTGTGACTTAACCTGGAGTTGGTTTTCATGTATGGTGTGAGATGTGGATCCTGATTCCGCTTTCTGCAGGTAAAAGTCCTATTTTCAGCACCATATGTCTAAAAGACTGGGTTCCCCATTTGATACGTTCTGTTTCCTTGTCAAATTTTGGGTTTCTTAGTTTTGTTCCATTGGTCTGTATGCCTGTCACTATACCTGCACCATACTATTTTGGTTCTTATGGTTGTGTGGTAGGTTTTGAGATCAGGAAATGCTATGATTCTCACTTCATTTTGTTCTTCAGAAGTGATTTACGTATTCAGAGTCTCTTTCCTTTCTAAATATACTTGCCAATTGCCTTTTCTATCTCCTTCAAAAATTAATTTGGTATCTATGTTTGGATTTCATTAATTATGTAGATTGCTTTTGATAGGATTGTCATTTTCACTGTTGAGTCATCTTATCATGAACAGGGAACATTTTTCCATTAGTTTTTTTACTGTTCCTCTCAGTCGTATTTTGTAGTTATGCTTATAGATGTCTTTTGTGTCTCTAGTTAGGTTTATTCAAGTTGCTCAATTTGTGGTTGGCTAGCATCATGATAAACAGGGAAAATGTTGAGGTTATCAACAACTTTGTTGTTCAGATCCATAGTGAACACACTTGGCACCAGCAGTTAGGAAATAAAAAATACAAGTTGCTTTTGGAAAATCTCCTGTCCGGGACCTCCCAAGAGTGTCAAAGAGCAATGATGTCAGTCTAGAGACTAAGGTGTGCTTGATCAAGGCCATGGTCTTCTCCATTGCTTGCTGCACATCTGAGAGCTGAACAGTGATGGACGGGTGAAGAGGAATCAATGTCATGGGCTGCCAAGAGAAAACAGGTATCTGCTGGAGAGAGTGGAACCAAATTGCTCCTTGTAAGCAAGGATTTTTAATCTCTGTCACACATACTTTGGGCATGTTTCCAGGAGATATTAGTCCTTGGGAACGGACATTATGCTTAGAAGGGTGGAGGAACAGCACAGGAGAGAAAGACCTTGGATGAGATGGATGGACACTGTGATTTTGACAATATAGCCAGATGTGTCTGAAACAATAGGATTGACTTACAACGTTGTTAAGTGCCATCGAGTTGCTTGTAACTTGTAGTGACCATAATCACTGAACCCTCTTTTATCCTGAGCCAATCTTGCTGCCTTTGACACCCTCCCTACATTATTAACCCAGTTACTTTGTCAATCTTTCCTCTTCTGGGTCTTCCTCTATTCAAAATCCTTGACTCCAGGGAATAACTTGATTTTACCCTCTCTGGGACAAACATGTTAGTTCTCTTGACAGTCTGGGATATATTCAATACTCTTCTCTAGCATCACAACTCAAGGACATCAATTCTTCTTCTGTCATCCTTAGTCACTGTCCAGCTTTCTGATGTGTAACAAGCATTTGCAGAGACCATGGCCTGGATCAGGTTCACCTCGGTCTCTAGACTGATCAACAGCCCATAACAACAGCAACAACAACAAGTGTGGCCCAGCTCTCCTAAAATCCTAGGTGATCGGCAATGGTGGTTGAAGACCAGATTGCCTAGCTGATGTAGTGTGACTTTTTTATATTTAACAGTAAAGCTTTAATAAATGAGTCAGAATATGTTTGTGTGTATGTGTTCCAATGGGCTTACACAGGTAAGCATGTACACATGTGTGTGAAGTTATGCTAATGTAACACAGAATGTATTCAATGGAATGATGTAAGATTTAGATATGGCCCTAGGAAGAGTAATTTGCCCGCCAATGCAAATATTTCAAAGAGTTAATCCATATCTACATTTATTAATTCTAAGGATTCACCAATGATTTGATTACGATTTTTTTTCTGGATTTTTTTTTTCGCCTATGTGTTTCACACTGAATGTGAACCTGAGGCAAAGTTACATTTTTATTTATAACTTAAAATTGAGATACCGTCTTGCTGATACACAAAAGTAATTGTTTCCAAGCATGACACCTACCATGACAGTTTTCATTTTACCACTCCAACACTACTAAGAACTATTTGGGGAAATAAAATACAAGCTGCCTTTGCCTTTCACGGTTATGATATGAATTTCTAGTCATCACTAGTTTCCTAATAACAAAGTTCAAATTTCAGTGACAATGGAATGTTAGCTGTGAGTAAATATATGCACTGTTGTTGTTAGGTGCCGTCAAGTTGAGTATGACTCATAGCCGCCCAATGAACAACAGATCTGAACCCTGTCTTGTACTATGCCATCCTCATCATCTCTGACATGCTTGAACCCATTCCTGCAGTGACTGGGTCAATCCATATCATTGAGTCTCTCCCTGACCATCCACCTTGTCCTGCATGATATTCCTTTCCAAGAACGAGCCTCTTATACCAACATGTCCAAAGAGTGTGAGTCAAAGTTTCTCCATCCTTGCCTCTGAGGAGCCTTTTGGTTCCACTTTTACCAAAACAAATCTGTTTGTCTTTTTGGTTGTTCATGGGATATTCAGTGCTTTTCTCCAACACCGTGACTCAAAGACATCAATTCTTCTGTCATCCTTATTAATTTTCCAGCTCTTGGATGCATATACTTTTGCTCTGAATAATTATATAACACTCAACTTTGTTTTTTGCTCTTCAGTGGTACATCACTAACTAGATAACAAATGTGCATCAGTGGTCAGTCAGATCATGTTTTCAAAGTTTAATAATGATTGAACATAAGCTCTGCTAGTTCAGGCACAGACAGCAAAACATGGAGTTGTGTCTTCTTGACTCTCAGTGAAAAACCAATTTTATGTTTTACAAAAATGAGTAATGGAAAGTACAGCAAAGAAATGAAAAGTAATAACAATGAAAGTAAATTTCAAACCTAACATAGAGACATAAAAGAAACAACTAACCATAAAAAGGCTGATACTTCTGTCATTTGAGAGACTCTTAGATATGTAACAAAAAATCAGACAAACAAAAAACCAAAAAACCACCAAACAACTTAGGATAACTGGATAACTTGTGAGAAAAAAAGTAAAAAGGAATTGTGATGAAAAAGATAAAGATGTCCCAAAAGCAACGACACCAGCAAAAATGGTCATGCTAAAGAGACTCATGAAGATGATTGTCTGACATCGAAAGTGCAAAAGGTAACTAATATAAGCAGAAAGGTGTGTGAGAACTAGTTGAAGGATTGTTGTTGCTATGTGCTGTCGAGTAGCCTGAAACTGATAGCCCCATCCTGAGCAAGCCTCACTCTCTCTGACACACTCACTCCTATTAACCCAGTTAATGTGTCAGTCCATCTCATCCAGGGTCTTCCTCTCCTGGGCTGTCCCTCCACCCTTCCAAGCATGATGTTCTTCCGTTTTATAGCTTACATGATTTGAAGGGAGCCCTGGTGGCTTAGTGGATAAAGAGTTGTGCTGCCAATCCAAAGACATGCAGTTTGAATCCACCAGGTGCTTGATGGGAGAAAGATGGGCAACCTCGTTTGCAATTCCAGCCTCTGTAAACCTGGGGGATGATCTATTATGAGTTGTTTCTCACTCGATGGCAATGTGGCTTGTTGTTGTTGTTGTTGTTTTACATGATTTGAATGAGGTAAGAATGATTAAAGAATTTAAAAGAATGTCTATCTTTGTTTCATTGATTATGCGAAGGCATATGACTATATAGATCATAACAAACTGTGGCTAACTCTGAGAAGAATGGGAATCCCAAAACATTTGAATGTCCTAGTGATTCCAAAAGGCTGCTCGGAATGACAAAGCAAAATACTACAATGAAATGTGCAAGGAGCTAGAGTCAGAAAAGCGAAAGGGCCGAACTCGCTCAGCCTTTCTTTAGCTCAAGGAACTGAAGAAAATATTTAAACCTAGAGTTGCTGTAATCAAGGATGCTTTGGGCAGAATATTAAATGATCCAGGAAGTATTAAAAGAAGATGGAAGGAGTATACTGAGTCATTATATAGAAAGGAATTGGCAGATACAGAGGAATTTAAAGAAATAACATATGAGCAAGAGCCTATGGTGATGAAGGAAGAAGTTCAAGCTGCTTTGAAGGAAATAGCAAAAAATAAGGCCCCAGGAATAGATGGTATACCAATTGAAGAATTTCAGATAACAGATGTTACCCTGGATGTGCTCACCAAGTTGTGCCAAGAAATCTGGAGAACAACCACTTGGCCAACAGACTGGAAGAGATCTATATTTGTTCCCATTCCAAAGAAAGGTGACCCAACTGAGTGTGGAAACTACAGAACAGTGTCATTGATTTCACATGCAAGCAAGATTCTACTGAAGATCATCCAAAAATGATTAGAACAGCACATCAGCAGAGAACTGCCGGAAGTCCAGGCTGGGTTTAGAAGGGGTCGTGGTACTAGGGATATTGTTGCTGATGTTAGATGGATCTTGGCTGAAAGCAGAGAATACCAGAAGAATGTCTATCTGTGTTTCATTGATTATGCAAAGGCATTTGACTGTGTGGATAATAACATACTGTGGCTGACTCTGAGAAGAATGGGAATCCCAGAACATTTAATTGTGCTAATACGAAACCTATACTTGGACCAAGAGGCAGTAGTCAGAGCAGAGCAGGGTAACACTGCATGGTTCAAAATTGGGAACGGTGTATGCCAGGGATGCATCCCATCTCCATACCTTTTCAACATGTATGCAGAGCAGATTATCCGAGAGGCTGGGCTCTATGAGGAGAATTGTGGCATCAGGATTGGTGGAAGGTCTATTAACAATCTCCGTTATGCAGATGACACAACCCTGCTTGCTGAAACTGAGGAGGACCTCATGCACTTGCTGCAAAGGGTCAAGGACTGCAGCCTTCAGTATGGACTGAGGCTCAATGCCAAGAAGACAAAAGATTCTCACCACTGGACCAATTGGCAGCGTCAGGATGGATGACGAAGAGATTGAGATTGTTCACAGCTTCAGTTTGCTCGTCTCCACAGTCAACACTCTTGGCACCAGCAGTCAGGAAATCAAAAAGCATATCACGATGGGAAAGTCTGCTGTTAGGGACCTCTCTAAGGTACTCAGGAGCAACAGTGTCTCTCTGGAGACTAAGGTGCGCCTGATACAGGCCATGGTCTTTGCAATCTCTTGTTATGCGTCAGAGAGTTGGACAATGACTAGGGAGGACAGAAGGAGAGTGGATGCTTTTGAGCTGTGGTGCTGGAGAAGGGTACTGAATGTACCCTGGACTGCCAGGAAAACAAACAGATTCATCTTGGAGAGGATTAAACCAAGCTACTCCTTGGAGGCAAGGATTCTGGGGCTTCGTCTGACATACTTTGGACATGTTGCCAGGAGGGACGGGATCTTGGAGAGGGACATCATGCTTGGGAGGGTTGAGGGACAACGCAGGAGGGGGAGACCCTCTAGGAGATGGATTGATTCAGTGACTGGGGTAATAGGGATGGGTGTGTCAGAGGCGGTGCGGTTGGCGCAGGATAGAGCAGGGTTTAGGCCTGTTGTGCATAGGGTCGCTATGAGTCGGAAACGACTTGACGGCACATAACAACAACAACAACAAGAATGATTAAAAAGTAGTCTTGAAAAGATTGTTCAAAGAAACAAAACAAATTCTTTTTCAGTGTGCTCAGAGTCTTAAGTTGGACTCTTTAGACAATGCAAAGTGTTAACCATCTGGTTGCCATTGGAAAGGTTGGTGGATTGAATCTGCTCACAGGCATTTCTGAAGAAACGACCAGCAATCTGCTTGCCAAAGGTCTCAGTCATTGAAAATCCCAGGGAGTAGATTCTATTCTAAAATACAAGAGCCCAAGTCAACTGAATAATAATTGGTTTACTAAATCAATATTTGCTGAATTGCTTTTATTATATCCATTTCTGTTTACAAATGAGAGTAAGAGAGTTCTTAATGCATTGACAAAACCTTTTAAAGGTCACAGCAATCATATATCTTTCCCATAGATCGTTTCAGATGGTTTCCATTTACACATTCATTTCCTCACTATTGTGTAAAGCAAAGAACACTTGTGTAAGCCATGGAAAATGTATAATTATTATTTTTTTTTATTTTCTTAGCTTTTTAAAGTGGGAAAATATGTGTCTGCATAATATACCCAATATCAGTAGCCTTAATAATTGTTTGTTTAAACAGTGTCTGGGAGACCCTACATAGGACATGTGAATTCTGATTCTATTTTAACTCCTCATAGGCAGTCAGTAAGGTAGCAAGGTTGTACTGTAGTTGAACTCTTAGCTGCTGCTCAGTGGTTCAAACCCATCAGTTACAGAATAAAGATGGGCAGAACAGTTCTGCAGAGACTTACATTCTGGGAATCCCTGCGGGGGCTATTTTACTTTGTATTTTGGGTCACTATTAGTAGTAATCAGGCCAATGGTAATAGGCTTGGTTTGATAAAACAATAAATTATTGTGTGGCAATACAGAGCAAGGATAGGAAGAAAGCTTCCACCATTGAAAAGAAGATAGTCTCTTGAGCTATTTAAAGTTTTGGAAATAAACCAACCCATTTAACAGAAATTTTCAGCTAAAATACATAGTTCAATTTACCAAATAGTTATTTAGTTTGGAGTGTAGCTAAATATTTTGGTGATATATTGTACAGTTTATACACAGTTCTGCAAACAATACCTGGTATAAATAAGCCAGACAACTCTAGCATCTTCTCAAATTCTCCTTAGCAGTTGGATACTATATCATAATTATAAAATGAGAAGAACAATTTTGCAAAGCTAATAGCTTTGGGATAATTACTCTTTATGGATGTTTTGGAAGTCACTATGAAATCCTTAGGCTGAGCTTATTTCAAGGAAAGAATTAGCATTTGGTGCTTTAAGTATTTGTTGTTTTGTGGGGTTTTTTTTAGCTTAAACTCTTTTCCTATATGTGTAGTAATTTAAAGATCTAGAAGTGTCCTTTAATCAGAATTTCCAATCTCATTTTCCTTAATGAGAGAAAGTTAGTTTTCAGAGAGGTTATTAATAGAATTTCCACACATTTTCCCCTTTTTGTATTTCACATTGAAAGCTTGATGCTGACTTTTTCAGAGAAGTCAAGTTCAGTTGGAAAATAATAAACTTTTAGAGCATAAGTTCTCTTCTTCCCACTAAATATGTACATTTGTGTATAATTCCATGTATCTTATTGCATTTAGGTTGTAAGAACCTCCCTTCCTTAAAGTTGCTTATTACAAGTAAAGAGTGGTATTTGCTATGATTTTGCATGCTTTTATATAAATAACAATATGATAAATTAGTTCATTACTTTTAAAAACAAAACCCCAAACTCAATGCTATCAAGTTAAAAGAAACTCATAGCTGACTTTCCAGCAAGATTTTGAAGCCTGGGAAACATATAGGAGGAAATTCCACATCTTTCTCCCTTGGTGGATCCAAACCTGTAAAGTATAGGGATTAGCAGGATGGTCCCCTACAGATGATGTCATCAGAGCTCTGTGTCTACTAATGCTGTTAAAAAAAAAGACCTATTAATTATCTTTTAAGATTATTGTTACAGTATGTAAAACTAAATAAAAAAAGATCACTTTAATTTTTTCACCTCTTTCATTCTTACAACTTGATGGCAAATTTTACCTAAAATGATTGTATTACTATGTTTTGACATTGTGTGAACACATCCTCAGCCAGCATTGGGCTAAATGTTAGAATAGTAAAATAAAATCTAGTGAGAAATATTCTGAGATCTCAACACTACCATATTTTTATTCTGTGAACAATTGATTGAAAATTGTTGGGATTCCAGAAGAACTAAAACGCTTTCAAATGAAAGCAATTTACAATTTGAATATTTATAATCTAATTGGCAATTCTGCAATATGTTTGCTTTAGAAGAAGCAATTAAATACAAAATAACAAAAATAGGAAACTACACACAAGAGTGTTGGAAGAATAGATTGTGGGGAAATAGAAGTGAAGTATATTAAATTACTACTGTTTGTTATGGTTGGATAATACTTTAATCAGAGGCCATTAACATAGAATTTCCAGCGTGTTTCATGTTTAAAATGCACTTGAACAACACTTTCATGTTTTCCATATTTAGAACTCTATGACTAATTTTAAAGAATCAGAAGGAAATTAAGACTATAACTATGCAAAGTAGTATACAGAGGCTGAGTACTCCCAGGGAACATTAGGTGATAATATCACATAATCTTCTTATTTGTCCTGTAAGGAGCTGTACAAATACCAATAGGACCATTTACTGGTAAATTGTAGCATGAACGTCACCTTTGAGCAAATTGAATAACTATTTTCATTCAGTGGCAAGATGTAGAAATGGTTTTATTAGATATGGAAGGGGAGTGACATTCTTTCAAAAACCAATTATATTTTTAAGTTTTTTAAATTTGACACTAGTTTATTTACAAAATTTGAATACATTGTTTTAGAGAACAGATTCTTTCAATTTCCATCACCTCCCCCATCAAATTATACAATCCCATGATTAACCCCACTTCCCCTTGCATATCCTCATCCTTCTGTCTTCATGCTCTCCCATCCCTCTTGGATAATTATACTCATTCTAAATAATGGTTTTATACAATATTTATCCTGTGGAGCTGAGTTAGTTCACTCAACATAATGCTGTCTCGTCCCTCCCAAGTTATGTAATAATTTACAAAATCATTGCTCCTGCGTGCTGCGTAGTATTCCTCTACATGGAACCCCTTTGTTTATAGTCGGGCATTTGGACTGTTTCCATGTTCTTGTGATGGTGAATAATGCTGCTATGAACATTGGTGTTCAAATCTCAGTTTGTTCCTCAGTTGTCAGTTTCTCACGGTATATTCCAAGTAGTGGGATAGCTGGGTCATATGGAATTTTTATGTTCAGCTTTTTGAGGAAATGCCAAACTGCCTTCCAGAATGGCTGTACCATTTTACAATCCCACCAACAATGTATAAGAATTCCTTTGTCACCACATCCTCTCCAACATTTATTACTTGCTGCCCTGTTAAAATTTGCCATTGATATTGGAGTGAGTTTTTATTATTATTATTATTATTTTCATTATGGTTTTGATTTGCATCTCTCTTATTGCAAGTGATTTGGAGCATTTGCAATTATCTTTTTCTTGTGGAGGCCCAGGAGTATCTGTAAACTTAAAAGATTTTTTTCTGAGATGGCATTACCAAATGTTTGTTCCTAGTTGGTAGGCTTTCTTTTCATCCTGTTGGAAAGAGTTTTTGATGTACACATCAATTTAAATTTTAGAAGATCACATGCATCAATTTTCTCCTCTTCAGATTGTTCATTTCTGGTTGCATTTAGCAGTCTCTTTATAACTTGGACTAGCACTTCTAAGCTTGATCCTAGTTTATCTCATATGAACTTTATGGTTTTGGAATTTACTCCCATGTCTCTGATACACCTTGAGTTGATTTTGTGTATGGTGTGAGGTATGGATCCTGTTTCAGCTTTCTGCAGGTTGAAGTCCAGTGTTGTCACCACCATTTGTTGAAGGGGTTATCATTTCCCCATTTGATAGCTTTGATTTCCTTGTCAAATATCAGTTGACCATAGATAGCTCGGTCTATTTCTGATTTCTCAGTTATGTTTCATTGGTCTATATGCCTGTCATTGTACTAGTATCATGCTGTTTTGGTTACTAAATCTGTGTAGTAGGTTTTGAGGACAAAGAGTGCTATGCCCCCAACCTAATTTTTGTTTCTCAGAAGTATTTTGCTTATTCAAGGTCTCTAGCTCTCCAAATAAATTGGAAAATTTCCCTTTAAATCTCCTTGGAAAATGAATTTGGTATCTGGATTGGAATGGCATTGAACATATGAATTGCTTTTGGTAGGATTGTCATTTTCATAATATTGAATCTTCTTATCTATGAATAAGGTACATTTTTTTCATTTCTTTAGGTCTTTTACTATGTCTTGCAGAAATGCTCTGTAGTTTTCTTTCTGTAGGTCTTTTGTATCTCGTTAGGTTCACTCCCAAGTATCTCAACTAGTAGTTGGCTATTGTAAATGGTATTGCTTTCTTGGTTTTCTTCTCTGAGTTCTCTTTATTACTGTAGAGGTATCCTTTTGATTTTTGGATATTGATCTTAAATCCTGAAACTCTACTAAATTTGCCTATTAACTCTAACAGGTGTTTTGTTGAGTCTTTGGGATTTTCTGTGTACACTATTATATTATCTGCATATAGAGACAGTTTAACGATCTCTTTGCTGATCTGAAGTCTTTTATTTCCTACTTTTGTCATATTGCCCTAGCAAGAACTTCCAATACAATATTGAAAAGAAGTGGTGAAAATGGGCATCGTGGTCTGGTCCCTGTTTACAAGGAAAATGTTTTTAGTCTTTCTCCATTGAGAATGGTGTTGGATCCATTATTGTGATACTATCTATTTCTCTCTAATTCAGTTAATCATTGTGTTATGTATTTTAAAGTTCCATCTTTTGGTGCATAGATGTTGACCAAGGTTATGTCTTCCTGAGCTATTGTGTCTTTAATCAGTATGTAATGTCATTCCTTTATTCAGTGGTGGTTTTCATTCTGAAATCTATTTTATCAGAGATTAGTATTGTCACTCCTGCTCTTTTGAGTTTGCCATTTGCTTGGTATTTTTCTCCAGGCTTTGATTTTGAGTCTGTCTTTCTCTTCCTTTTTTAGATGTGTCTCTTATAGGCAACATATTGATGGGCTTTGGGTTTTTATCCATTCTGTTTCTCTTTTTCTTTTAATTGGTGCATTTAGTCCATTTACGTTAAGTGGGATTATTGTCAGGCCAAGTTTTATTTATCCATTTTGCCATGTTTCTTTTTCTGTTGTTTATAGTTATTGTGGTACATTCATTTTCCTTTGGTGTCTCTGTGTATAGGACTTCACTTAAATTTTTGTAGTTTTGGTCTTGTTTTCACAAATTCCTTAAGGTCTTTTTTTTCTGCAAAAAATCTAATTTCCCATTGGAATTTGATAGAGAGCTTTGCTGGATATAGGATCCTTGGTAGGCAATTATTATCTTTCAACGTTCTGTATATGACAACCCATTGCCTTCTAATTCGCATGGTTTCTGCTGAGAAATCAGAATTTAATCTAATTGTTTCCCTTTGTAGGTAATTCTTTGTTTTTCTTGTGCTGCTTTAAAAAAAAAATTATGTCCTTTTAATTTGAAGAATTTGACTATGATATGGCTTGCTGTTTTGTGTTTTGGGTCTAGTATATTAGATGTTCTCGCTGCTTCTTGAATGTATATTTCTCTATTCTTTAAAATACCAGAAAAGTTTTCTCTGAGTACATCTTCGACAATCTTCTAAGTGATTTCCTTCTCACTCCCGTGCTCTGGAATTCCAATCATATGTATGTTATTCCATTTGATGTTATCCCACATAATTCTGATGTTTTCTTAATTTTCTGGTTTTTTTTAACAAATTATTAGGAAAGTTTACAGAGACTTTGCACTTTCCCCCAATTCACTCTTCTTTTTGAAAAGTAAAAGAAAAATTCTTTCATTGTTATATAATCCCTCCCCCCAAGAGCACTTCTCTATGCAGCCTTCATTCTGGACTCCTATCACGACAATAATACCTAATCATTTATTCATTTTAAACAAGCATTATGCATTATTTATCCCCTCTTACTCAGTCTCCCCTCATCCCTGGTGTCAGTCTCGTTTTACAACAGTGGCACTATGCAATATTTGTCCTTTGGTGACTGAGATATTTCACTCAGTATAATGTACTCCATGGTCACCCATTTTGTATAATATTGCATGAGTTCCTTGTTTTTTGATGCAGCATATTTTCCATTGTGTGAATATACCAGACTTTCTCTAGCCATTCATTTGTTGATGGCACATGGGTTGTTTCCAACTCTTTGCTTTTGCAAACAAAGCTGCGATAAACATGAGTGTGCATAGATCTGCTTGGGTGGCAGTTATGTTTTCTTTAGGGTGTATTCCCAGTAGTGGAATTGCTGGGTCAAGTGGTATTTCTATTTGCACCTTTTTGAGAAAGCGCCATACAGTCTTCCATAGTGGTTGCACCATTTTACACTCCCACTGACAGTGAATAAGGGTTCCAGTTTCTTCACAATCTCACCAGCATTTGATGTTTGCTGTTCTGTTAAATTTTGCTATTCTTACTAGGGTGAGATGATATCTCATAGTTGTCTTGATTTGCATCTCTCTTAGAGATAGGGATTTTAAACATTTCTTCATATGTTTGTTCGCCATCTGAATGTCTTCTTTGGTGAAGTGTTTGTTCATAACATGTGCCCACTTTTCAATAGATTATTTACCTTTATCTTCTGGTGGTACTCAAGTATTTTATAAATTCTAGATATAAGTCCCTTGTCTTACATGTCATTACCAAATATTTTCTCCAGTCTGTGGCTTCCCTTTTTACCCTGTTGGAGAAGTTTTTGGATGTGTATAGGGATTTGATTCATAGAAGGTCCCATTCATCTATTTTATCCTCTCCTGGTTGTAGATTTTTCAGGATGCTTGGAAGACTGTTTATTTTGTGGATTAGGACTTCTGGAGTGCTTCCAAGCTTCTCCTTGATGAAGTTTATAGTCCTTGGTTTTAGTCCTAGGTTCATGATCCACTTTGAGTTGGTTTTTGTCTATGGAGTGAGGTGTGGATCTTGCTTAAGTTCTCTACAGATAGTTTTCTTATTTTGCCAGCCCTGTTTGTTAAAAAGGCGGGTGTTTTCCCACTTGACTGATTTAATCTCCTTGTAAAAAATCAGTTGACCATAGGTAGATGGGCTGATTTCTGGGTTCTCAATTCTATTCCACTGAGCTATATGTCTGTCATTGTGCCAATACCATGCTGTCTTAACCACCATGGCAGTGTAATAGGATTTGAAATCAGGGAGTGAGATGTCTCCTACCTTGTTTCTCTTTTTAAGTAGTGCTTTGCTTATTTGGGGCCCCTTTCCATTCCAAATAAGATTGAAGATTGCCTTTTCCATCTCATTAAAGAATGAAATTGGTATTTGTATTGGGATTCAGGATTGGTGGAACGTCTATTAACAATCTCCGTTATGCAGATGACACAACCCTGCTTGCTGAAACTGAGGAAGACCTCATGCACTTGCTGCGAAGGGTCAAGGACTGCA
>NW_006399981.1:4050537-4051763 GCF_000299155.1 Elephantulus edwardii
ACATTCCTCTGGTATTCCCTGCTTTCAGCTAAGATATTTGTATCTGTTTGAGTATATTTTTCATAATATTCCAATGTTAGACTTTTAGTTTTAGTTGGTTTAGTTTAGTTTAGTTTTAGTTGTGACGTTGCTCATTTCATCTCTTATTTGGATTATTTGTGTCTTTTCCTTTGTCAGTTTTGCTAGTTGTTTTTCGATTTTATTGACCTTTTCAAAGAACCAATTTCTAGTTTTGTTGATGGTTTAATTTGTTTTTCTGTTTTCTATTTCATTTATTTCTGTTGTTGTTGTGGTTAGGTGCTGTTGATTCATAGATGGCTCATAATGACCCTATGAACAAAAAAGCTAAGCACTGTTCATAGAGTTTCCAGAGGCAAGCCTTTTCAGAAGTAGGTGCCAATCCTGCTTCCAAGCTTGTTTTAATTGAGAAGCTAACTTTTCAAATTTCATGTTTTTTAGAGGGTGTTGATTTTTCTTGCTGTTCTTTTTCAGTTTGTTGGAGATATTCTGTTAGAGAGTCAATGGTCATTTTTCCTGCCTTTTGATATGTTTACTTATTGTTATAAATTGACCTCTGATTATTGCTTTGGCTGTTTCCCAGAGGTTTTGGTAAGTGGTGTTTTCATTGTCATTTGTTTCAAGAAACTTTTTAATTCCATTTTTTAAAAATTTCTTTTAGTACCCATTCATGATCAAGAAAGATGTTGTTCAGCTTCCAAATGTATTTTTTTTTCTTTTTATCCTCTTCCTGTTAATTTTTAATTTTGTTGCTTTGTGGTCTGAAAAAATGCTTTGTATTATTTCTATGTGTTTTAGTTTATTGATGCTTGTCTTGTGACATAAAATGTCATCTGTTTTGAAGAATGTTCATGCACATTGGGGAAGATGGTATACTGTGTTTTTCTTGGGTGCATTAGCCTTTAAATGCATATGAATTAGAGCTGATTTATTGAGTGGTTTAATTCTTGAGCACCTTTGTTGAGGTTTTTTTTTTTTTCTGGTAGTTCTATCTTTTCTTGAGAGGGGTGTATTGAAGTCTTCAACTACTGTAGAAGTGTTGTCTGTTTCCTTTTTCAGGTTTGTTAATGTTTGTTTTATATATTATGCAGATCTTTCATTTGGCACACCGATGTTTATTATTGCTATGTCCTCCTCTTGTTCTAATGACCCTTCAAGCATTATGTAGTGACCTTTTTTTTATCCATTGTGATGGTTTTTGCATTGAA
>NW_006399981.1:4052358-4095566 GCF_000299155.1 Elephantulus edwardii
TGATATGCCTTGTTGTTTTTCTTTTGGGGTCTATTCCATATGGTGTTCTCTCAGCTTCTTGAATATATATTCTCTCATTCTTCATTATGCCTGGGAAGTTTTCCTCTAGTAATTGTTCCACAATGTTTTCAGTGCTTTTACTTGTTTCTTCCTGTTCTGAGATTCCGGATGATGTACATATTATTTGTTTTGATTGTGTCCCTCATTATTTTTAGGTTTTGTTCTTTTTCCTTTCTTTTTGATTCTGCTTTTTGCTCTAGCAGATCAGTGGTGACAATCCTACATTCTGTTTCACAGGTTTTGTGTTCCATCTCTTCAACTCTGTTCATGTATCTCTCCATCTTGTTGACAATATCTGAAATGTTGTTGTTGTTAAGTGCCACCAAGTAGTAGGCAACTCATGGCAACCCTATGAACACAAGTACTCAACACTTGTGTGGCTTTTATCCTTTCTTCAAGTTCAAAGAGTTTCCAGAGGCAAGTTATTTTGCAAGTAGATGCCACTTCTGCTTCTAAGCTTGTTTTAATAGGGGTGCTCCAACAAACACTGTTCACCCTGGGTAACCATTATTGCATTTGACACATCAGTGTCCCAGTGTTCAGTTTCAAAGCAACCACAAGTTACCTCTGTACAGCAAGTGGACACAGCAGCGCTATATGACCTAGAAGAATATTTGACCAAAAACAAATAAAAAGCAGTCTTGAAGGCCATGGATTAAAGTCACCCACCTTTGGCTTGATAGCATCACTTTCTGTTCACTAGGCCAGTTCTCATCCCTTTGTGACAGCCCAGATTTGAACCTGGTCAGATTAATTAATCAGGAAAGTTGTGCATCTAGGCTGTATTTTCTCTCCAGACCTGTTCAATCTGCATTTGAGAGGATGGACTATATGAAGAAACATCACCAGAATAAAAAGAAGACTAATCAACAACCTGTGTTATGCAGAAAACACAACTTTGCCTGCTAAAAGTGAGGAGGACTTGAAACACATGCTACAGAAGATCAAGACTACAGCCTTCCATATAGATTGCATCTTAACAACAAGAAAAAAGCAAAAACAAAATAAGAAAAAGAAAAAATCCTTTCCACTGCGTCAATAAGCAAAATCATGATTGATGGAGTAAGTGGGTCCCAGGACATTCTGAAGACCAGTGTAGCCCTCCCACCCATATGCAGCCGGTGGTGTCCTTGTGTGGGGCTCCTGGCCAGCAGCCCCTCCAAGCCAACTGCACTCTGTCTGTGTTCCTTTGCCCTGTCACCTGCTCCTGACAAGCTGAGGTTAGGACGAGACCAGTGAGCTATCGGCTCTGCAGCCCCTCATATGACCTAGTGTGCCGCTGCTGAGAAGGACCCAGCACACAGTGACAGGAGAGCTCACACAAACCCTTGTCTCAGAGCCCTGGGGGTGGTCCTCCCAAGGGCAAGCTCACTCCTGACAGACCACTTTACTTGCCTTAAAATTGGAGTGAGGTTGTTGTGTTTGCACAGAAGAGTCAAAACCAGAAACAAAAGTTCATGTCTCATTTTTCACAGAAAAGGCAAGAAAAACTAGTTTATTAAATATTTTTCTTTATCTTAAAAAAATAAATTGTATCAACATTGTATTATCTCTCCATACCTTTTTATTCTGTATGCTGAGCAAATATTCTAGAAACTGGACTCTATGGAGAGGACTGTGGCATTAGTATCTGAGGGAGATTCGCCAGTAACCTGCGTTATGCAGCTGACATAATCTTGCTTGCTGAAAGGGAGGAGAACTTAAGGTATTTGCTGTAGAGGATCAAGGAATATAGCCTTCAATATGGATTATGTCTCAATTTCAAGAAAACAAGGATTCTTACCACTTGAGACCTGTAAGCACCATCATGGTGGATGGAAAAGAGATTGAAAATATGAACAACTTCATCTTACTTGGGTTCACAATTAACACTGTTGGTATCAGCAATCTGGAAATCAGGAGACATATTGCATTGGGAAAGCATGCAGTTAAGGACCTTTCCAAATTATTGAGGAGAACTGATGTCAGTTTGAGGAGTAAGGTGTTTCTGATTCAGGCCATGGTCTTTCCAATCACTTGCTATGCATTTGAGAGCTGGGCAGTGAAAAGAGTTGACAGAATAACAATTGATACATTTGAGTTGTGGCTTTGGAGAAGAGCACTGAACATCTCATAGACTTCTAAAACAACAAACAAGAATGTCTTGGAGAAGGTGCAGCCACAGTGCTCTTTGGAGGCAAGGATAATTAGGCTTTTCCTCACATACTTGGGGCATGTTGCTAGGAGGGGTTCTTCCCTGGAGAGGTACATGATGCTTGGAAGGCTTGAGGGTCAGCAGAAGAGAAGAAGACCCTGAACCAGAAGAATTGACATGGTGACGGCTACAGTGGGCTCTAGTGTGTCAAGAAGTGTGAGATGACACAGGGTAGGACGGGGTTCAAATCTGCTGTTCATCGGGTTGCTATGAGTATTACTCTACTCAACAGCATCTAACAACAACAACACAGCAGATCTACAATAAACACCCTCTGTACCAGAAGTCAGGAGATCAGAAGATATATCTGCTGTCAGAAACTTCTCCAAATTGGGAGCAATGAAGTCAGTTTGAAGACTAAGGTGTGTCTGATTCGGGCCATGGCCTTTTCAGTCACTTGCTATACATCTAAACACTGAACAACACAAAAGGATGTCAAGAAGAGAACTGAGACATTTGAGCTGTAGTACTAGAGAAGGGTGCTGACTATCACATGGAATACCAAAAGAGCAAATTGATATGTTTTGAAGAAAGTGCTGCTAGAATGGTTCTTAGAGGCAAAGATGATAAAGGTTCAACTCACATACTTGGGGTGTGTTGCTAGGAGAGGTTATTCCTTAGATAGAGATACCATTCTTGGAAAGGTGGAGGGGCAGCAAAAGAGAGGAAGACCCTTGATAAGAGGAATTAAAATGGCAACAGCAGCAATGGGCTCAGTGTGTCAGAGACAATGAGGATGGCACAAAATAGGACTATTGTTCCTAGGCTTGCTGTGAATTATAACTCAACTGCACGTACCAACAACAATACAATGCATCTAAACCATCACTGACAGCTCTAGCTATACAACCTTTTTTATATTAGGAGGGTGACCAATATCTGCCTCTCCTTGCTCCCTGAATAGGTTTGATAAGAAGTAAAAGAAAAACACTTTATGGAACTCCCTGCCAAAAGCTTCTTATCAACATTTTTATTTCTTTGAAGCAATCACTGTTCTCCTACTATTGCTGAAGAAAAATGGCTTTAATTGCAAAGGCAACATTAAAAATACAGAGAAAGGAAACAAATCAATAAAGGCAAAGGCCATAGAAACAAATGATTCAAACACAAAGGGGGTGCTCTTGAGGACTGGAGCTGTTTACCCAGGCTGGAGAAAATACCCAGATTAACACCACATCTGCAGGGAAAATGTTACATAGTGCTTTGAATACCAGTATCTGAACAATGTTCCACATCTCACTTTTTAAAAGAAACTGTACAACAGAGAAATCTTGAGGGACACAGGGAATTTAGTGTGAGAATTCTTTTTTTATTTTTATTTTTATTTTATATCAGTATATTTTTCTTGTTATAGAAGCCAGATTAAATTCTTTCTCTTCCTCCCTCACTCCCTATTTCCCTCCCCCCTCTGTTTCTCTGTCTCTCTCTCTCTCTCTCTCTCTCTGTATAACACACAGAGCCCATTCCCACTATTAGTTATATTCATTCCCTTCAGGAATTTGGAGACAGCTTCAAAATGAATAGTAATGAGGCAACAAGTTTGAAGTTAGAGAAAGTATGCCATTTCTTATTGCTTTTATTAATTATCAGACATGGTCAATGTCGACCACTTTAAATTATGCTTCAGTCGCCAACAGGATTTTTAAAAATTATTTTCGATGTAGGAAGACATTTCCGGATTTATCATTTTGGACACTGATTTTAAATATTTCTTACAATAGTTCTCAGTTTAGGGGAAATCAATATATTTCATTACTGACCAGATATCTACTTCCATTTATTTGGTTTTTCAAGATCTCTGTGGCCCCCCAGTAAATCTATCTTCACAAATAAGGAGTAGGTCATGACCCAGCATCTGGAAGACACTGCCTTCGAATGTTCTTTTCACCTTTCTCCATCTCCATACTCCAGGGACAGGGATGGGGGAAGAAGGACAAGCTGAGAAAGGGATTATGTGGACCAGGCCTATTGCAAAATCTTTTTCTTTAATCTTTAATACATAGTCAATTTTGGCATTAGACACCAAAGTATAGTTTTACAATAAAAAGGGGGTTACGTTTCACATTTAAGCAAAAGAGATGTTTCAGGGACACAGACTGCCTGCTACCCAGTCCGTCCGTAGAGCTGCTGCTGCAGTCTGTACAGCAGACTGACTATTGCTGGTCATGTCAGGTGCTGTCAAGTCAGTTCTGACTCATAACCTCTTACACTCAGCAGAACAACACACTGCCTGGCCCAATACCATCCTCACAATCCTTGCTGGGTTTGACTCCATACGCTGTGTCTGTGTGCTATGTTGCAGTCACTGTGTCAGTCCACCTGGCTGAGGACTCTGCTCTTTTTCACTGACCCTCTGCTTGACAGAACATAACATCCTTCTCCAGGGAGTAATCTTTCCTGATAATATGTTCAAAGTCCAAATGATGCCATCAACAAACGAATAGATAGAGAAGTTCTGGTATATTCATATAATGGAATACTATACAGCATTGAAAAACAAGGAACTCATGAAATATTATACAAAATGGGTGACCCTGGAGGACATGCTGAGTGAAATATCTCAGTCAGAAAAAGACAAATATTGCATAGGACCACTGTTGTAAAATGGGACTGACATCGGGGTTGAGGGAAGACAGAGAAGGAGGGGATGAATGAGTTATACTGCATCAAAACAGATGAGGGAGAAAACTCTTTAAAAGGGATATATGATTATTATTATCATGAGAGGAGTTCAGAATGAAGGCAGCACAGTGGAGTGGACTTGAGGTAAGGGACTGCATAATAATGAAAGAGATTTTCTTTTACTTTTCAAGGAGAAGAGTGAATTGGGGAGGAAGTGGGGGACAGGGAAAAAAGTGCAACAGTGAATGACTGGAAACTCTAAATATCTGTAAACTTTCATTTAAAAAATTAATTTTTAAAAAAGTCCATATGATGGAGTCTGGCCACCCTCCACTCTAAAGAATATTTTGGCTGAACTTCTTTCACGACAGATTTGTTCATTCTTCTGGCTGGTCATGATGATATAGTCAATAATCTTTGCCAGGACCATAATCCAAAGGCATCAGTTCTGCTTCTATTTTCCTTACTCATACAGCTTTCACATGGTTGCAAAGTAATTGAAAATAGGTCGTCTTAGATGAGAAATTTACTACCAGATCGTGCATGAATTTACCATGGACTCCGGACTGTGGACCAACAGTTAATTAGTGCAAGCTGAATGAGAGATCTCACCAAGAAGATGTGGTCATTGTCCACAGTGAGGGATGGCACATCTGAGCATGCACCCTTCTTCTTTCTCTGACATTTCTTTGTTCTTGTTGTTTTATAACATTAATTAAAACTTGTTAGTATAAAATTTATTATTCACAATGTCTGATCAGCATATTTTTTTGTATTGCCTTTCCCTTCCCCAACTTATGTGTATCTTCATCTTTTATTCCCTTCTCCACTCTTCCTATCCAGCGACTATCCAGAAGGGATCCTATCCGAATGTAAACCTTTCCTTACCTTTTTATAGTAGTAGCATTATGCTTTAATTATCCTTTTGAGATTGACTTATATCACTCAGCAAAATTGCCTCTAGGTTCATCCATACTGGGCAGTAGTTTCCAAATGCTTTATCTGTTTTTTACTCATTCACTCACTCACTCACTGCCTTTGAGACACAACTGACTCATTGCTTAACCTCCATTGGCTTTCCAAGGCTACAAATCACACCAGAGGAGACTACTCCCAATGTCTCTTGTGAAGTCTCTGGCGTATTTGGAAGCATGACCTGTGAATGAGCAACAGAACTTCCTATGAACACCACCACCACCAGAGTGTATAATTTTTTTTTCTCTACTAGAGAGTGCCTAGTCCATGGAAAGTTACTCTCCCAACCCAAAGGCCATGCTTCTCTGTCAGCTTGAACACTGATTCAGCTCTGTAGAAGAAAGATGAGTAGTCTCTTCTTGTTCAATTTACAGCCTTGGAAACCAAAAAGAAAGTTACTCTAAGAAGGTTGTGATTTGTGAACAATGAAAAAGTTATCAGAAATGACCTGCAAAACTTTAGAGTAAATCTCATGGGAGGGGACTGTCCCTCTTCTCTTACAAAGCAGCTAGTGGATTCGAACTATGTGCATTTGGGATCACAGCACATCTCCTTACCTCTTGCTGTTGGTTGCCATTGAGTCAGAACTGATTCATAGCTGACCCTCCAGGAGGTTTTCTGAGACAGGAAATGGCACAGGAAGAGATTGTCCATCTTTTCCCATGGTGCAACTGGTGGATTTGAACTGTGTGCCCTTGGGATTGCAGCACAGCTCCCTACCACTAGACCAATAGAGTTCCTTTCTTACCGCTAGGCCACGTGTATTAATTTATTGGGTAAATATGCCATAGTGTCTAGAATCTGGTATTTCTAAGCCTGATGGCTGAGAAAGTGAGAGCCCAGTGACTCAGATCCTCATTAATTTGCATTACACTCTCTGAGATTTCAGGCAGTCCTTGTAGCTTTGTTGACAAGATTGCCCTCTGAGGGGCTAAGGGGAGATGATAATGACAGGCCAGACCATGTCTGTGGAGCTGAGAAACCATCGCTGCGAAGACTAAACACATGAAAATGTCCTTTTCTGAGCAGTTGACTTGGCAGCAGCGTGATATCATCTTTGTCTGAATCAGCCATTACTGACATGAAGTGGACCAGAAGGAGCAGCAAAAAGGGGGTAAATACAAAAAGAAAAGGTGGAGAAGGGGAAGGGGTTTCACATTTTTTAAGGATTTCTTTTTTTCTCAGTTGGTATTAGGGGATCAATTCTGGTCCTCCAAAATATATGTTGGGATGTTAACACATCTTTAATATTAACCCCTGGGGATATAATCCTATTAGGATTTCCAACCCTAATTGGAAATATGGCTTTTCTTTGGGTGTGTCCTAAATCTAATAAAATCTGGATCGTAAAATGAAAAACAGATTAGACACAGATAGAGGCACAAAAAGGAAAAACAGACCCCTCCTGAGAATATCCTAAAACCAGGAAATGCCCAGGGAAATTGGCAGGAAATAACATGGCAGAGACCCTCAATGAGGACTTATAACTTCCTGAACTGTGAGAAAATCAATCTTGTTTCTTGAAAGCCACCCAGTTGTAATATTTCTTCTGCAGCAGCTGTAGAAAAAGGAGACACTTAGTGAGAAAAGATCCTAGTCACACTGCTGGGATCTTGAAAGGAGATTAGATGATGTGTTCTTTCAAAGGGAGACTCTGGAAGTTCAAACTTGGTTACTGTGAAGTGGAATAATTCATGTGTAAAGTTTTAATGCATAAGGTTTTTAAATGGCAGGGGGGAAAAGCTAACTAGAAATCCAAGCAACATTTGTTAAAATGATCTCTTTCCCTCATCCCCATCTAATCAAAACGGGCTCGTAGCTGACGCATCAGCAAGTTTGGGGCACCTGTAAATGGCATGAGAGACTGCTCATCTTTCTCTCGCAGAGCAGTTGCTAAATTCATACCACCCGAGAGGCTCTGCCTTTGGTTTAGCAGGAGAGCTTCCTGAGACCAAAAAACCCTGCAGCTAGCTAAGGAGATGAAGGCGCTCTAGCGCTTAGTGGTAAGTTGTGCTGCCAATCCGAAGGCAGGCAGTTTAAATCGACCGGTCACACTTGATGGTACATAAAAACAACAATAATAGACATGTTGTTATTGTTGTTATGTACCATCAAGTCACCTGAAACTCATAGAAACCCCATGTACAATGGACCTAAACCCTGCTCTATCCTGCACCAACCTTATTGTCTCTGATACACCTACCCCCATTACCCCAGTCACTGAGTCAATCCATCTGTCTCATTAAAGGTCTTCCTCTCTTACACTGTCCTTCCAGCCTCCCAAGCATCACATCACTCTCCAAGAACTGATTCTACCTTGCAACATGTCCAAGTATGTCAGACAAAGCTTCAGAATCCTTGCCTCCAAGGAGCAGCCTCGGCTCACCCTCTCTAGGACAAGCCTGTTCATTCTTCTAGAAGTCCAGGGTATATTCAACAGTCTTCTCCAGCACCACAGCTCAAAGGCATCAATTCTCCTATCATCCCTAGTCATTGTCCAGTTTTCTGATGCTTAGAAATAATTGCAAAGACTATGGCCTGGATCAGATGCACCGTAGTCTTCAGACTGACATTACTCTTCAGTACTTTGGAGAGGTCTCTGACAGCAGACTTTCTCAATGCAATTTATCTTTTAATTTCCTGGTTGCTGGTACCAAGACTATTGATTGTGAAACCAAGCAAACTAAAGCTATTAACAATCTCAGTTTCTTCACCATCTGTCATGATGCTGCCAACTGGCCCAGTTGTGAGAATCTTTGCCTTCTTGATAATTGAGTTTCAATCTATATTGAAGGCTGCAGTCCTTGACCTTCTGTAGCAAGCACTTCAGGTCCTCCTCAGTTTCAGCAAACAGAGTTTGATCATTTGCATAACATGGATTATTGATGAGTCTACCTCCAATCTTGATGCCACATTTCTTCTCACAGGGCCCAGCCTCCTGGATAATCTGTTCTGCACATAGATTGAAAAGGTATGGAGATAGGACACATGCCTGGTGCACACCCTTCCCAATTTTGAAACATGCAGTGTTTCCCAGCACTGTGTGACCACTGCCTCCTGGTCCAAGTATAGGTTTTGCATAAGCATGATCAAGTGTTCTGGGATTCTCATTCTTCTCAGAGTTAGCCACAGTTTGTGTGATCCACACAGTCTAACACCTTTGTATAGTCAACGAATAACAGGCATAGGTATAGGTTAATGTAAGCAGTATGGCCAAGGACAAAGAGCTTTATTAAATGTAGTTGACACTTGCTGCAATAAGCCACCTTATGTCTCCCTCTCTCTTTTCTTCTACCATACTATTATTTCTAACCATAAACCGGGCCCTGTAACTAAGGTAAGTTTCAACAGAAAGCCTCACTCTCCTAATAAAAAGGACCCTGCAATTTGAAAAGCCTGGCCTCTCCTGTTTAAAAGTACAAAGGCTTCTTCTTTCTTTCATGATTAAAAGAATAAACTAAGTACATGTGTGAGAACTTAATCCTTTGGGAACTTGGACATGGTGTGTCTCTACTCAAACGAATGATGAATGCTCAGAATAAAAAAGTGGTTCAGGCAGAAGTAGCCTCTATACTATTACTTAATTGTATGCAAAGGGAAAAAAAACTTCAATTTACTGAAGATTTTGAGCATTTAGTTATAAAAAGACATGGGGAAACGAATCTCATTCATTACCTTCTGAGACATATCTATCTACTGTTGTGTTGTTGTTGATTGCTGCTGAGTCGAGCACAACTCATAGCAACGCCATGAACAAAAAGACTGAAGCCTTTCTATAACTATTGCCATTTATCAAAGTTCATAGAGTTTCCAGTGGCATGTCTATCTGCTAGTTATGCTTAAATCTTAGATTCGAAGATATAATAAAAAACATTTCATGTGTCTCTGTGTGTATGTTTACATGCATTTTACACACACACACACACACACACACACACACACAATGAAATCAGATAGTAAAGCTATCTCAGAAGGTTAAAAAATAGTTGAGTGACATATAATACATTTTTAGGAGACTTGTAAAATACAGTTAGAAGACACAAGAATACTGAAGCCTGTAAAATGCGGGATTTGTTTTTCAGGCAATATGCCTACAGGTTAGGAAAGGAAATGACTATTATCGTTTTATCCATTCATCCCAGCTTCCTTCTTATACTGGGGCCTCCTCTGTGACCAGAAAGTCTGTCAGCCTTTAACAGTTACCTACTAAGGTTTTTAATATTAAAAAAGTAACTGACGTCTATATAGATTATTACAGAACAATAAAGTCTAGTTTGAAGCACAGTATCAGGGACATAAATATACCATAACAATCAAAATGATGAGGGAAAAGAAGTTCAGATTTTCTATTTTGCATAGCATTTTTTCCCCCTCTGGTATTCTTTTTTTTTTTTTTTAAATTTAGGTTGTTTATTTTTCATTTCAATGAACATCTACAGAGATTTTGGAATTCCATAGCATTTTTAAGTGCATCCTCTCATTTTATCTCCACAACAGTTATGTGAATCAAGAAATATCATTCTAATTTATTAAATTAATTATGTGACGTGCAGTGTTTTCATCTATGACAGGTGAACAGAACTGTGGTGGTGCAATGGTTAGGGCTTAAGTTGTATTATTTACCTACTCCGTGGTTCTGCAAGAAGAAGATTTGGAAATCTGTTTCCATTGAGTTTATACTTAGGAAATCCTACGGGACACTCCTACTCTGTCACATGAGCTCATTACAAGCTGGATGTAACAACAATTAATGCCTTTGAATTATGGTGTTGGAGATGAGTAATGAGTATCCCGTGGACTACCAAAACAACACACAAGTCTGTCTTAGAGGAAGTGTAACCAGGGTGCTCATTAAAGGCAAGGATAATGAAACTCCATCTCACATACTTTGGACATGTTGTCAGGAGGAACCTGGTCTTGGAAAAAGAGAGCAAAATGTAGTACAGAGGAGAAAGAAAGACTAGGATGGATTTCAGAGGAGATCGAAACTTGTTCTTTGATATAGAGAAACTAAGGCAAGGGGATTAAATAATGAAATAAGAGACCTGAAGAGGCGATTTCAAAGGGTTGCTCAAGGAGGAGGATCCAAGGGGGTGGGAGTGGGGGAGGCAGAGGGCTGAGGATGGAGAGGGTGGTGTCAATCGTAGGGTCGCACAATTTGATGAGGATCAGAGAAAGAGAGGGAGACCTTCAACCAGATGGATTGACACAATGACTGGAGCAAGGAAGTCAAGGATGTCGGAGATGGCAAGGAAGGTGCAGAGTAAGACAAGGTGCAGATTTGTTGTTCATAGTGCTGCTATGAGTCACATTGACATGACAGGAACTAGCAACAACAGGCTGGGAGGAGTCACACAATATAAATTCTCATAGCAACTATCATGGACCATGACAGTCAAAAATATGACTTTACATTTATCCCAGCTGAATGTAGAAAATATCATAGGAGTAGACTGGATGCACTGAATGAACACTGATGGCTGAAGACCAGATGAGTTGTGGGCCAACATCAAGTACATATTACAAGAAGAGAACAAAACATAATACAGAGGAGAAAGAAGGACTAGGATGAATTTCAGAGGAGATTGAAACTTGTTCTTTGATGTAGAGAAGCTAAAGCAAGGGGATTAAATAATGAAACAAGAGACCTGAAGAGGCGATTTCAAAGGGTTGCTTAAGAATGATGATTCAACCGACCAAACTGTGCAGCTCTGCAACTGCATCCTGGCCCATCCTCACCCTTCTGCCCCCAACCCTCAACTCCTTGTACCCCCAATATGTTTTTCCCAATAAAAAAATATTAAAAAAATGATGATTCAAGGGGTTAGGAGGGTGGGAAGCAGAGGGCTGAGAATGAGGGGTGCATTAATCATAGGGTCACACAATTTGAAGAAGTGGGGGGGTGAAGGAAATGGGAAAGAACCAATGTGAAAAATAATGTACACAACGTTTGTAAATAAACTAGTATAAAATTTTAAAAAAGAAGAAAAAATACTATAATAAAATGTAAAAAGATTTGTAACTAGAAAATTAAAAGGGAAAAACATGTTTGACATTTCTCAAGAAATAGTACTGGAGAGAAAAATTTATCTTTTCTTTAGATTACTAACGGATTCTGTGGGGAGAATATTGAATGATGCAGGAAATATTTAAAGAAGATATAATGAATACATAGAGCTACTATACCAAAATGATTTGATGGACACAGAAACATTTTGGGAGGTAGTACATGATAAAGAACCAGTTGATTGAAGAAGAATGTCCAAGGTACAATGAAGATCCCAGAAATTAATTAAAAAGCCAATTAAGATTTTTTTTAGATCTAACCTAGGACGTGCTTCATAGTCCATGTCAGGAGAGTGAGTTTGTTTGTTCATTCATTCATTATTTATTTATTTATTTGTTTGTTTATTTATTTATTTTGAGAGGAGGGAAGGTAATCCAGGAAAATGTGGCCATTATAGGTCAATATCATTAATATGATGCAAGTAAAATCTTGCTGAAAATTCTTCAAGAATGACTGCAACAGTACATTAACAAGGAACTACTGGAAGGCAGGGTCTTGTTATTGTGCACCACAGAGTCAAAACTGGCCCATAGCTGACCCTCTCAGAGTCCCCCCACCCCACGCCCCAGGTAGTTAATTGCAAGGGTGGAGATTGCCCATTCTTCTCCTGCAGGGATGCAGATGGCCTCAAACCGTGTGCCTTTGGGATTGCAGCACATTTTGAAGGCAACATGAAAAAAATAAAGATTCTCACCAATTAGTAGCTTCATGTTAGAGGGAAAAGAGATTGAGATTGTTAGTAACTTTAGTCTACTTAGTCCTACAATCAACCCTCTTAGCACCAGCAGTCAAGAAATCAAAAGATGAATTGCACTGGGAAAGTCTGCTATCAGGTGTGCCTGATCCAGGTCATGATCTTTGCAATTACTTGCTATGCATCAAGAGCTGGACAGTAACTAAGGATGATAGAAGACGAATCAATGCCTTTGAGTTGTAGTACTGGAGAAGAGTGAACATACTATAGACATACCTAAGAAAACAAATAGGTCTGTCTTGGAGTGAGTGAAACCAAGTTTCTCCTTGGAAGATAGGATTTTGAAGATCTGTCTCACACACTTTGGGCATGTGGCCAGGAGGGACTGATCCTTGGAGAATGACATCATGCTTGGAATGGTGGAGGGGCAACACAAGAAAGGAAGACCCGGGTTGAGAGGGATTGACTAAGTGACTGGAAAAGTAGGATTGGGCCTGTTGGACATGATAAGAGTGGCTCTGGATAGGTCAGTGTTCAGGGCTGTTGGACAAAGTGTTGCTACAAGTAACAGGCGACTGGAAGTCACATAACAACAACAACAACAACCAGAGGCAGAATTCAGAAGATACTATAGCAGAAAGGATATATTATTGATAACAGATAAAGTCTTGGCTACAAATAAAGAATATTATAAATAAAAATATATTTCCTTTTTATTTATTGACAATGCAAAGGTATATGAATGTATAGACCATAACAAACTATAGATAGCATTGAGAAGAATGAAAGTTTAATTTTGTTCATATGAAAACTTCACATAAACCTGCCTATGAAGTTGTCTGAACATTGCAAGGGGATACTAAATGGTTTAAAATCAGAGAAGGTGTGTGTCTGAGTTGAATTCTTTCTCCATACATATTCAGTATGTGGTGTGCCTAATCTAGTCCATGGTCTTCACAATTACTTTGTATGCATCAGAGAGCTGGATAATGACTAAGGATGATAGAAGAAGAATTGATGCCTTTGAGTTGTGGTGCTGGAGAAGAGTCTTGAACATACTGTGGACCATCAAGAAAACAAAGAGATCTGTCTTAAAGAAAGTGAAACCAAGATTCTCTTTGTAAGCTAGGATTTTGAAGCTCATCTTACGTACTTTGGACATGTGGCCAGAAGAGACCGGTCCTTGGAGAAGGACATCATGCTCGAAAGGGTGGAGGGACAGCACAGGAAAGGAAGACTCCCGATGAGATGGATTGATACAGTAACTGGGGCAATGGGGATAGGTGTGTTGGAATCAGTGAAACAGGCTCAGGTCGCAGAAGGCTTCAGAGCTATTGTACATAGAGTCTCAATAAGCTGCAGGTGACTCGACGGCATATAACAACAACAAGAACAGACTGTGAAGAAGAATGTGGCATTGGGGTTGAAGGAAGACTTATCAACAATTTATGTTATGCAAATGATGCAACCTTATTTTCTGAAAGTCAAGAAAACTTGCAGCACTTACCAAAGAAGATTAGAGATAATAATCTTTAATATGAATTACACCTCAATGTCAAGAAAAAAAATCTTTTTTTCTTTTAATTATTAAATTTTATTAGTTTTAATGAACATTTACAGGGATTTTGGGTTTTCATTCCTTCATTGCTGTACCATTCTCTCTACCTTCCTCCCCAGTTTGTTCTTCTTCCCCCGCCATCCGAATGTCTGTTTTAATTGTCCAATTGCCACAGTGCTTGTCAAAGTCAGTTCTGATTAATCTCCTTTGTCAGTGTGTCCTTTGCCATTCCCTATCACTCCTCCCTGAGAGAGACTTCACCCTGATTCATAAGGAAAAGGGCATTGCGTATTCTCTTAGCTACTTCCTGCTGAAAAGGGACGCTGCGGGTTTCAGGGTGAAGATCTTCTCTCACTACTCTAAAGGGCCCCTTTGGCAGTAGGAAACACATAGACTATTATGGAGATTGATTTTGGAATTTAGATGCACTCTTATTGATTGTGCTTGGCCATACATGTTCATATCCTTGAAGATGTATCATGGGGGTGTTGCAACCTAGAAGACACAAATTTGACTAACAAGTTGTAAGTACATGAGTCAAAAATTATGGAAAAGTAAAAGAAAAGATTCTTTCATTGTTTTACAAACCCTCCCCCAGGTCCCCTCCACCATGTAGCCCTCGCTCTAGTCTCCTGTGATGACAGAAATACCTAGTTATATATCTCTTTTAAACAGTTTTCTCCCTCCTCTGTTTCAGTGCAGTATACATTATTGAACAAAGCTTTGTTGTTGTTGTTATATGAATGGACTTATTAGTATAGAGTGTATTCTAACACTGGTCATTGACAGATTGTAAACAGCAGAATAGACACAGCGAGGAAGGGCAAATGGAGTGTGATTTCTACTGTCGTGGATTTAATTGTGTCCTCAAAAAAGCAGTGTCAGCTTGGCCATGCCAGGTTTCTCAGTGCTTTGGTGCTTACGTCATGATGTAATTTCACAGTCAGATCATGATGGCAGCATCACCCAGCACGATACTATCAAGAGGCAATGTAAACATCCTCAAAGGAACCAACAAACGCCAGGGCTACAGAAGCTGAAAAAGATAAAGACCTTCCAAAGCTGAGAGAGAGTGAGCCTTCCCCTAGAACGTATGCCTTGAATTTGAACTTGGAGACTTCCTAGGAGAAGCTCTGGTCACATGGTTCATAGCGTGTTGCACCACTAACCAAAATACCACACATAAACATTTACTGTGTTATAAATCTATCAGCAGTTCTTTGGGATAAAGATGGGCAATCTCAGGGAGATCCTGTGGCCTAGAGGCAAGAAGCAGCACTGTAATCCCAGAGGTAGGTGGTTCAAATCCACCAGATGCTCTGCTGGAGAAGGAGGGACAATCTCCTATACTAGTCAAATCTGATTTGAAGGTACACACAAAAAAGAATAAAAAATAAAATAAATTTTTTTTAAAAAAAAGAAGTCAGGCAGTCTCCTCTTAAGATTTATAGCCTGAGAAACTTAGTGGAGGAGGGTCACTTTGAGTTTAAAATGAGTTTGGCAGTAAGTTGAAGGAGCCTCCTGAACTGTGAGAAAACAAGCTTCTTTTTATTTCTATTATAGCAACTACAAGAAACTAAGACAGTGTCTGCGTTTCCATCACAATTCTTACCACTCACTGCCATCAAGTCACTTTCAGCTCCTCAGGCTTTCAAGGCTATACGTCTTAGAGGAAGTGACTTCCCATCGTTCTCCTCTAGAGTGGCTGGTGGATTTCAAGCTCTGGAGATGTGGGGACTTTTGGTTAGCAACACAGCATACCACAGACAACACGACCAGAGCTCCTTTACCACAGTCATGATTAAAGATGTCTGTCTTCCTGGCTGGATTGTGAACTTTCTGAGAAAAGGGGTCATGTCTTCCTGCTCTTCACCTAATTGTAAGCACCTAATACAATGCCTGGCATAGAACAGTTGGTTTAAAAATCTGATAATTGAATAAATGCCGGAGTAAGATTTTCCCAGGCTCTTACAGGAAATAACAAACAGGACCAAGATTTGACCCTTGATTTCTGGCTGGAAATCCTGGTTCCTTCCACTCTGTCAACATAATGGCAAACATAGTATAATCCTTTATCCACAAACCAACCCTCAATGCCATCAAATCAATGCCAAAACATACCATCACTCTACAATAGAGCAGAACTGTCCCCACAGGATTTCCAAGGTTGTAAATCTTTGCAGAAACAGTGTGCCAGATCTTTCTCCCATGGAGGGTCTGGTGATGCGAACTATCACCATTCTGGGTAGTATTCAAGTGTCTTAAACACTACCCCACCAAGACTCCTTGTAACAGTTCATACAGTCTTTCATATCTCAGAAGTTTGAATTCTGGATGGGTGGTTTCCACTGCGTTGGAAGGAAAATCTAAACTCTTAAAAAACATGTCTTCTTCTTTGTCAGTTTGTAAAATGAAATTTTAATTTTTCTCAAAGTGCACACTTTGAAGAAGCTATGCTTCAAAAACACTCTTTCATAAGTGTAAGATTTTTGGTTTTTATCTCCTGCTATCCAATTTTTCCTGAGAGAGCTTCTGTCTGCTGTGGCCTCTTCGATTGTTAACAAGTACTCCATCCACATGATTCCTAAACACACAAAACTTTGAAACTCACCTCCCTAGCTGTGGTAGAAGTGGGGCCACGTCTCAGCAGTCTAGAAACAGTGCTTCAGCCTCACACCTCAGGAGGTTTAACATAGTTCCAATTCCATCACTTATCCTGCCAGGGTAATTGGAACTCATCATGGGAAAGTTGCACTAAATGAGTCTGCCCACTGCCTTTTTATCAAAGGCTATGAAAACATCAGCCCTGATGACTCAATTAGAGGTCAGTATATGATAAAGGAATGGGACAGTAGAAAGAGAAATCAGACAATAGCACTATGTCGTTGTAATCCCAACTCTCTCTCATTCATCTCCTCATTATCTCAGTTCCTATAGCGTTCACTATTAGTATCTCAATGTCACTTTAAATTGGTCATTGTTTTTCATTATTTTCTGTCACTTTAGGTAGAATTTATTTTTTCTCCTAGTAAGATTAAAATACTATTTCTTATATTTCTGTATCTTCTATACAAATAATATCAAACATACCAGGGAACCACATTATATCCAGCAATCATCATCATTAGGAAAATGATCACAGATGATGGGGGGGGGGGAAGAAAAGTGTGGAACAAAACTCAAAATCATACAAAAGATATATATTTTATTGATCTAATAGATTTGTTGGTTATTGGTCTAGGAGAACCCAAAAGACCTTTCGTCAATCTTTCAGCTTAGAACTGAAATCATTCACATGACTCAATCTTCAGCCAAACTGCAGACTTTATAAGGGGATAATAACATCAAGGAGGAATTCAATCTTTAGAACAATCAACCATCTAAGATAAATAATCAGCATTTGTACAGGAATGAATCTCAGAAGGGAAGAGGGAACAGACGTAAAAGAATGAATGGAAATAAATACAAGGAGAACATGCAAACAATTATGTTGCAGTGAGAAGATCGTGATTAATGTCTGGAAATTTAGTATATATAAAGTGTTAAATGGAAAGTCAACTTACTAGACAAGCTTCCCCTCAAATTACAAAAAAAGGTGTTAAAAAACAGTCAGAAAATAATAGAGATAAAAGACGTAAATGATAAAATCTTGTTGATGATTTCCTAGCTAATATCTACAAACCTAGAGCATTATAAAAGCTATTTTAGGAAATTGAGTTCTAGATTTAGACTGTTATTATTTATTGCCATTGAGTTGAGTACAACTCATAGTGACCCAATGAACAAAAGGCCTGAAGCCTTTCTGTGACTATTGTTATTTATCCAAGTTTGTAACGTTTCCGGAGGCATGTTGTTTAGGAAGTGGATGCCACTCCTGCTTCCAAAGAGGTAGACTATTGAGGTTTATGTGTCATTTCTTACAGCACAATATGTCTATAACATGCCACTTGACTTATTTAATCTTAAATCTTTTGTTGTTAGGTGCCATTGAGTCAAGCATGATTCATAGCAGCCCTATGAATAAAAGATCTGAACCCTTTTCTATTTTGCACCATCCTCACACTTCCTGACACACAAGAGCCCATTGCAGCAGTCACCATATCAATCGACCAACCTGGTCGAGGGTCTTCCTCTCTTTTGCAAACCCTCCTCCCTTCCCAGCATCATGTCCTTCTCTGAGGAATAGTTTCCTCGTATGTAAAAATGTAGATTGTAATAATATAAATTTCAAAGGATTGTTCAGAAATTTGGGAAGATACTTCAAGTGAAGCAAAACACTTTAAGTTTAGTAGGTTGTTTTTGTTAGGTTTTATGAGTTGATTCTAACTCATAGTAATCCTATGTACAACAGATTGAAACCTTGTATGATCCTGGACGATCCTCACAATCTTTGATGTGCCCATTACTGTTGTCATTTTGTCCTGTTGTGTTAATTCATCTCCTTCAGGGTTTTCTCTTCCCAGACTCTACTTTTCCAAACATTATCCTTTGCCAAGAATGAAACAGTTATTAGACTATGAAACACTCACTTGTACATATGAAAAGTTTCAAAACATTTAAACAGATTAATATCATGTGAAGTCTGTTCTCTGCCCATAGAAGAATTGACCGATACTGAGGAAAAATTGGTAAGAGAAAGAGAACTGCAAAATTCTCTAATTATCTAAAAATTAAATAACACTTTTCAATATAAACTATGGGTCCAAGAGGTGCTCACAGATGATATTAGACCATCTTTTTATCTAGATGAAAACTTAATATATTAAAACCTGATGTGTGGGATTAAGCAAAAACATGCTTTAGAGATATTAATAACAATAAAAACTTACATTATAAAATAAAGAGGATTAAAAAAGTAATCTGAAGTCTGTGATTTCAGCTTCCATCTTAGGAACTCATAAAAACAAAAACAAACTCAGAGTAAGCAGAAAGAAAAAGAAAGTAGATTACAAAAGCATTCCCCTACAAGTGTTACACCTAGCATTTCAGTTTGGCCACAACTTTATGAGTTAATCATAGTTATTGTTATGCCTTCCAGTCACTTGCAGCTCTTAGCGAGCATATATACAACAGCTCTGAACACTGCTCTAACTTGAGCCAACCTCATTGTCTCTGACACACCTACCCCCATTATTCCAGTCACTGAGTCAATCCTTCTCATTGAGGGTCTTCCTCTCTTGTGCTGTTCTTCCACCCTTCCAAGCCAGATGTCCCACTCTAAGGACTGATGCCTCCTTGCAACCTGCCCAAAATATGTCAGACAGAGCTTCAAAATCCTTCACTCCAAGGAGAAGTCTATTTTCACCCTCTGTAGTGTGAATCTGTTCTCTAAGCATTTCATGGTATATTCAACTCTTCTCCAGCACCACATCTCAAAAACACCAATTCTTTTTCTATCATCCTTAGTCATTGTCCAGAATTTTGATGCACAGCATGTAATTGTAAATACCACTGCCTGAATCAGATGCACCTTAGTCCCTAAACTGGCATTGTTGCTCTTCAGTACTCTAGAGAGGTCACTGACAGAAGATTTTCCCAATGCAATTAATCTTTTGATTTCATGGCTACTTGTAACAAGAGTGTTGATTGTGGAACCAAGCAAGCTGAAGCTGTTAACAGTCTCAATCTCTTCAACCTCTGTCATGATGCTGCCAATCAGCCCAGTGGTAAGAATTTGTTTTCTCTTCTTTAACAAGATGGAAAAGGTAATTTCCTACTTAATCTGGAGTAAAAAGAGGCCCTGAATAATCAAAGCACTCCTTAAAAAAAGTAACAAGATAAGAGGCATCCCACTCCCTGAACTCAAATCCTACTACATTGCCGTAGTGATCAAGGTAGTGTGGTACTGGAACAATGACAGACGCATAGATCATTTGAATAGAATTGAGAACCCAGAAATCAACCCATCTACCTATGGTCAGCTGATTTTTGACAAGGAGATTAAATCAGTTAAGTGGGGAAACAACAGCCTTTTTAACAAATGGTTGGCAAAATTGGAAAACTATCTGTAGAAAACTCAACCAAGACCCACACCTCACACCATACACACAAACAAAATTCAAAGTGGATCAGGGATCTAAGACTAAAACCAAGAACTATACGATTCATCAGAGAAAAGCTTGGAAAAACTCTAGAAGCCCTAATCCACAACATGAATAATTTTCCAAGCATCACGAAAAACTTAAAACCAGGAGAGGACAAAAATAGATGAATGTGACCGTCTAAGAATCAAGTCCCTATTCACATCAAGAAACTTCTCCAATAAGGTATAAAAGAAAGCCACAGACTAAGAAAGAATATTTGGTAATGACTTGTCTGATAAGGGACTTATATCTAGAATTTATAGAATACTTGAGCATCACAACAAGATAAAGGTAAACAACTCATTCACAAAATGGGCACAGGATATGAACAGACACTTCACCAAAAAAGGTGTTCAGATGGTGAACAAACACACAAAGAAATGTTCAAAATCCTTAGCTCTGTGAGATGCAAATCAAAACAACTGTGAGATATCATCTCACCCCAGTAAGAATAGCAAAACTCAACAGAGCAGCAAACAACAAATGCTGGCAAGGTTTGGAACCCTTATTCACTATTGGAGGGAGTGTAAAATGGTGCTTTCTCAAAAATTGGAAATAGAAATACCATTTGTCCCAGCAATTCCACTACTGGAAAAATACCCTAAAGAAACCAGAACTTCCACCCAAGCAAATGTATGTTTACCCATGTTTATTGTGGCTTTGTTCACAATAGCAAGGAGTTGGAAACAACCCAAGATCCCATCAACAAATGAATGGATAGAGAAGCTGTGGTATATTCACACAATGGAATACTATACTGCATTGAAAAACAAGGAACTAATGAAATATTATAGAAAATGGGTGACCCGGGAGGACATTATGCTGAGTGAAATATCACAGCCACAAAAAAGGACTGACATGAGGAGGGGATCAGAGGGGATAAATAATGTATACTACAATGAACCAGATGAGGGAAAGAACTGATTATGAGGAATATATGATTAGGTATTATTGTCATGACAAGAGTCGAAAATGAAATCTGCATAGTGGAGTAGACTGAGGGGGGAGGATTATATAACAATGAAAGAATTTTCTTTTTTAACTTTTCAAAGAGAAAAGTGGATTGGGGGGAGTGGTAGGCAGGGAGGAAAGTGAGCAACAATGAAATGGAAATTCAAAGTCTCTGTAAAGTTTCATTAAAATAAAATAAATGAATGAATGAAAGTATGTTTGTCAGAAATAGAAATACTATTTGATCCAGCAATCCCACTACTGGGAATAAACCCTAAAGAAACCAGAACTGCCACCCAGGTGGATATATGCACACCCATGTTTATTGCTGCTTTGTTCACAATAGCAAAGAACTGGAAACAACCCAAGTGCCCATCAACAAATGAATGGTTAGAGAAGTTGTGGTATATTCACACATGGAATAATATGCAACACTGGAAAACAAGGAACTCATGAATTATTATACAAAATGGATGACCCTGAAGGACATTATGCTGAATGAAATATCTCAGTCACAAAAGGACAAATACTTCATAACACCACCGTTTTAAAATAGGACTAACATTGGGGTTAAGGGGAACTAAAACAACAAGGGGTAAATAATGTACACGGAATTGAAACAGATAAAGGAAAGAACTTCTTAAAAGGAGTGTATGATTATATATTTGCTGACAACAGTCCAGAATTGTACAACAATGAAAGATTTTTTTTTTCCCCAAAGAGAAAAGCGAATTGGGATGGGGCAGGATGGAAGGAAAATACGCAACAATGAATGACTGGAAATCCAAGTTCTCTATAAACTTTCATTCAATCTGTTTTCCTGATGTAGAGCTCCAACCCATATTGAAGGCTTCAATCCTTGGCCTTCTGCAGCAAATGCCTCAGGTCATCCTCAATTTTGGCAAGCAAGGTTGTGTCATCTGCACAGTATAGGTTGTTGAGGAGTCTTCCTCCAATCCTGATGCCACATTCCTTTTAATAGAGCCCAGCTGCCCAGATGTTCTGTTCTGCATATAGATGGAAAAGGTATGGATATAGGATGCATCCCTGACACACACCTTTCCTGATTTTGAACCACGTAGTGTTCCTTGCTCTGTTTTGATGACTGCTTCCTGGTCCAAGTATGTTGTTTTTGTTGTGTACCATCGAGTCGAAACTGACGCATATCTGACCCTCCGTCGGGTTTTCAGAGGCAGTTAATCACATGGAAGGAGCTTGCCCATCCTTCTCACTCAGAGAAGCTGGTGGGATTCAAACCACATGCCTTCAGGATTGCAGCACAGCTTCTTGCCACTAGGCTACCAGAGCTGCCTCATACAAGTGTAGATCTCACAGAAGGACAATCAAGTGTTCTGAGATTCCCATTCTTCTCAGAGTTAATTATGATTATTATTTCCATTTTCACATGAGGAAACAGAATCTTACTGAGATTCAGCAACTACTCCAAGTTCACATAATAAGGCTTAGAGTTGGGATTTGAACTTAATCTCTTTTGTTATTATTGTCATGTGCCATCCAGTCAACTATGACTCATAGTGGCTCTATGAACAATAGCTCTGAACTTTGCCCTATCTTGAGCCAATCTCGCAGTCTGCTGTCTCTGATGCACCTGCCCCTGACCTGTGGTCACAGTGACTGTGTCAATCCATCTCGTCTGAGGTCTTCTTCTCATGTTCTTCTTCTTCTGGTCCCTCCTAGTCAATCTTTATGCTACACTAGAATTCAAACAACCTGCAGACTTTGTTGAGTATTTTTATATCATAAAGTATATACGGACTTTTCAAGCTTAATATTTCTTTATGATATATAGTGGCAAGACGCTGCACTGCAATCCCAAAGGTGCTTGGTTCAGGCCACCAGCTGCTCTGTGGGAGAAAGCTAGACAGTCTCCTCCCATGTGATTAACTGCCTCTGAAAATCTGCCCGAAGGTCAGCTATGGGTTGGCGCTGACTCTATGGTCACACAACCATAGCATATATGCACACGTGTCAAATAATTTCTCATTATCCAAAAGTCAGATGATCCTATTGCCAAACATATTTGAGAGTTTACAAAATGGCTGTTGTTATCATCGTCTCTGAATATAGCTCTATCAGTAAAATGATCCACTTCAGAGGACATCTGTGGAAACACAGTGGGGGCCTGAAGTCCATGAATAATTTCCACTTGCTCCTGCCAGTCTCTCTAAATTGCATGTTTTTGAGTCACCAAGACATGGAAGAGCAGCTGGGACTATCACAGTGTACTCTGTGACTGCCCAACTCACTCATGTGTTAATATCTGCCAACTGTTCTCACTCCCCAAAATATTAGGCAATCACACTTGGTTGTGGGTTGAGTTTGTTTTATTTTTTCCTACATGAAAAACCAAATACTCTTTGTCCAGGCACAAGGTGTAAAGTGTCACTGTCGTGGCCTCTAAGAAAAACCCTGGTTGTACTTCTTCCAAGAGAGATTGTTCTCTGGCAGTCCATGATAGATTCAATATTCTTTGCCAATACCTCTATTAAAAACCTTCGGTTCTTCTAGTGTCTTCTTTATTTGCTGCTGTCCAACTTTCAGGTGCTTAATAAACAATTGAAAATCCCCTGGCTTGGATTTAATACATCTTAGTCTTTAAACCGACATCCTTGCTCTTAATCACTTTAAAGAGGTCTTTGACAGCAAATTTCCCCAACACAGCTATCTTTTGAATTTCTTGCCTGCTGCTACCATAGGTACTGACTATGGATGCAAGTAAAATGAAATCATTGACAACTTCAATCTTTTCTCCATCTATCCTGGTGTCACCCTTTTGTCCCATTGTGAGGATATGTTTCCTTAATGGTGGATAGAGAAAAGATTGAAACTGTCAACAACTTAATCTTTATTACTTGTATCCACATTTATCACCCTTTGTACCAGCAGTAAGGAAATAAGGAGACACATTGCACTGGGAAAATCTGCAGTTAGGAACCTCTTCAAATTATTGAGGAGTAATGATGTAAGTTTGAGGACTAAGGTGTGTCTGATTCTGGACATAGTCTTTCTAATTACTTGATATGCATCTGAAAGCTGGAAATTGAATAAGGATGCTGGGGGAAAAATTGATGCCTTTGAGCTCTGGTGTTAGAGTAGAACACTGAACATCCTATAGACAGCCAAAAGAACAACTATAGCTTTAAGAGGGTGAAGTTGGAGTGATCTTCGGAGGCAAGAGTGATGAAGTTTCTCCTCATGTACTTTGAGCATATTGCTAAAAGAGGCTATTGTTTCAAGAAGAACATGATGCTGGGAAGGGTGGAGGGTTGACAAAGGAGAGGAATACCTTTGACCAAGTGAATTGACACAGTGACTGCTACAATGGGTTTTAATGTGTCAGTAATTGTGAAGATGGCATGGGAAAGGACAGGATTCAGGCCTGGTGATCACAGGGTCATTATGAGTCATACTCAACAGCACCTAACAACAACAAGGCTGAGGTATAGTTCATTTAGGAGACTGGAGACTTTTTCTTCTTCAATGTTTCAGTCTTCACTTATACAAGTAATACTGTATCATCTACATAACAGGCTGTTTATGAGTTTTCCTCCAGTCCTGATGCCACATTATTCTTCATATAGGGCATACCTAAAATTATTTGTTCAGCATACAGATTGAATGTGTATGGAGAAAATATACACTCTGATGCACATTTTTCTTGATTTTAAACTGTTGTTGTTGTTGTTATGTGCGGTCCAGTCACTTGCTACTCATAATGACCCTATGTACAACAGCCCTAAACTCTGCTCTGTCCTGTGCCAATCTCAATGCACTGTCTCTGATACACCCATCCCGATTACCCCAGTCACTGAATAAATCCACCTCATAGAGGGCCTTCCTCTCCTGTAGGGCCTTCCTCTCCTGTGCTGTCCCTCCACTCTACCAAGCATGATGTCCCTCTCCAAGGACTGGTCCTTCCAAAATATGTTAGACTGAGCCTCAGAATCCTTGCCTCCAAGGAGCCACCCAATTTAACCCTTTCCAGGATGAATCTGTTTGTTTTCCTAGTAGTCCATGGTACATTCAATACTCTTCTCCAGCACCACAGCTCGAAGGCATCAATTATCCTTCTATCTTCCTTAGTCATTGTCCAACTCTCTGATGCATAACAAGTGATAGCAAAGACTATGGCCTGTATCAGATGCACCTTAGTATCCAGAGAGACACCATTGCTCTTCAGTTTTGAACCATGCAGTGTTCATTGATCTTGTATGAGGATCCGAGGTGGGGGGGGAGGGAGATGGGAACAGAGGGGTAAGGTTAGGTGGTGGGGCTTTGTGGTTAATCATACGATCACACAGTTTGATGGGTAAGGGAGAGATGTGTTAAGGAAATGAGAAAGATCCAGTGTGAAAAATAATGTATATGAACTTTTTAAGTAAACCAGTATAAAATGAAAATTTTATTTAAATTATGAGGTTTTTTTCCTATGTTACTTTATTTTGTGTTATGTGTTGATTTATGCCCCATCCCACAATGGAATTTTTTTTCAAATATTCCTCCTTTTCTAGGTTGTAAAGACATGGAAGTAAGTGGATTCCATTCTCTGATACAGTCTATTGTCTGTATTATTAATTTTTTTTATTGTCTGTATTATTTTTATGTACCATGCAGTCACTTGAGGCTCATGGCAAATCTATGCACAACAGCTCTGAACCCTGCTCTATCTTGAGCCAATCACATTGTCTCTGACACACCTGCTTCCATTACCTCAATTACCAAGTCAATCCATCTTGTACAGGATTGTTCTTTCCTCTGCTATAGTTTCACCCTTCCAAGTATGATGTTCTTCTCCAAGGACTGGTCCTTCTTGGCAACATGCCCAAAGTAAGTGAGATGGACTTTTGGAATTCTCGCTTCCAAGAAGCAACTTGTTTTCATCTTCTGTTTGTTCTCTTGGCAATTTATGGTATGTTAATAATTTTCTCTAGCACCACAACTCAAAAGCTTCAATTCTTCTAGCATTGTTAGTCGTTATTCAGTTCTCTCTCTCTCTTTTTTTTTTGCTATCTTGTTTAGTTTTTTTAAATATATCAACAAATGAAGGAGGTGTTATTGTTTTGTTTTTTTATAAGCAAACCTCAGAGAGCATTTCTAACTATAATAGTAGGCTAGTGAAATTATAAAATTAAAACACTTTTCAGAAGCAATTATATGAAAGAAAAACCATAGACTATGAAACAATTCCAGTAGTTTTGGGATAATCTTCAGCAGAATCTTGTTTGCATGTGATAGTAACAATGTTGTTTGATAATTTCCATACTCTCTCAGATCATCTTTCTTTGGAATGGGAGCAAATATAGATCTCTTCCAGTCAATTGGCCCGGTGGTTGTCTTCCAGATTTCTTGGCACAACTTGGTGAGCACATCTAGGGAAGCATCTGTTGTTGAAATCTATCAATTGGTATACCGTCAATCCTTGGGGCCTTGGTTTTTGCCAATTCTTTCAGAACAGACTGTACTTCCTTCATTGCCACAGGCTCTTGCTCATACGTTGTTTCATGAAATTCTTCTGTGTTCACCAATTCTTTTTGGTACAATGATTCTGTGTACTCTTTCCATCTTTTTAAAATACTTCCTGGATAATTTAATACTCTGCCCAAAGCACCCTTAAGTATTATAACTCTTGAGGTTTGAATTTGTTCTTTAATTCCTTGCGCTTAAGAAATGTTGAGCAAGTTCGGCCACTTTAATTTTCTGACTCTAGCTCTTCTCACATTTCATTATAATACTTTACTTTGTATTCCTGTGCTGCCCTTTGAAACCTTCTGTTCAACTTCTTGTTTGCTTAAATTGAGGAAGAGCTGAAGTGCTTGCTACATAAGGTCAAGGACTGCTCCTTTCATTATTGATTGAAGCTCAATATAAAGGAAACAAAAATTCTCACTACTGGGCCAGTTGACATCATCGTGATGGTTGCTGAAGAGATTGAAATTGTAAACAGCTTTAGTTTCCTTGGACCCACAATCATCTCTCTTGGTACCAGCAACCAGGAAATTAAAAGACGTATTGTGTTGGGAAAGTCTGTTGTCTGAAGCTCTACAAAGTACTAAAGAGCAATGATGTAAGTCTGAAGACTGAAGTGTGCCTGATCTTTGCAACCCCTTGTTATACATCAGATTGCTAAACAATGACGTGGGATGATAGAAAGAGAATTGATGCCTTTGAGTTGTGGTGATGGAGAAAAGTATTTAATATACCATGCACTGCTAGGGGAACAAACAAGTTCATCATGGAGAGGATGAAGCCAGGCTGCCCCTTGGAGGCAAGGATTCTGAGGCTTCATCTGGCATACTTTGGGCATGTTATAAGGTAGGACCAGTCCTTGGAGAGGGACATCTTGCTTAGAACAGTGGAGGGACAGCACAGGAGAGAAAGACCCTCTATAAGATAGATTGATTATGTGACTGGGGTAATGAGAGTAGGTGTGTCAGAGGCAATAAAGCACAGGATAGAGAAGGTTCCAAGGCTACTGTACATGGGGTCACTAAGAGTCACAAATGACTTAACAGCACATAACAACAACAATTTTCTTGGCTGTATATCATTGTTCATATTAATACACTAACTGTCTGTCAGTTTGCTGTACTGAGGTAACTTGTAGCTTGCTATGATACAAAGGTGTGCCTAATTTCAGAAATGTCACTCATGGTAGAAAGGTTTTGGTAGAGCTCCCACATTAAGCCTTACTAGGAAGAACAATTGACCATCCACTTCTTAAACAGCAGGCCTCTGAAGAGCCCTATGAATAGTAGAGGAGCATAATTATAGTATTAGAAGTAAAGTCCAGATTGGAAGACAATCAAAGTAAAGACAAATAGCTGGAAACATTCTTTAAGAGTCAGAACTTGAAGTGTATGAAGTATAAGTGTTTGGAAACAAGAAGTTGTGAAAAATTAAACAGAGCACATGAACAATAAATTCTAGGTATTAGTGAGATAAGACAGTGTGACACTGATCACTTTGAATCAGATGATTACAGGTGTACTATGCTAGAAATGAAAAACAGAACAGTGTTGCAGTCATGTTAAAAAGGCAATTTCAAGATAATAGATACATTGTTGTTGTTGTTAAGTGCCATTGAGTCACAGATGACTCATAACGACCCTATGAATGAAATACATGCACACTCATACAACTTTCATTGTTTCTCCAAGTTCATAAAGTTTCCAGAAGCAAGCTACTTCAGAGGCAAGCTATTTCAGAAGTGGATGCCACTCCTGTTTCCAAGCTTGTTTTAATCAGGAGCTCCACTAACACCGTCCATCATAGGTAACCATTATCACATTTGACACATCACTGTCACAGTGTCACAGTGTTCAGCATCACAGCAACCATGAGTTACCTCTGTACAGCAAATGGACAGACCAGTGCTATACTATATAGAAGAATGTTTGACCAAACCAATAGTATTCATTAGTCCCAAATACTTATAACTACTCAGAACACAGTACCTTTCACTGAGTAGCCTCTCACTGGGAGATAATTAACAAATTCAACCTTTCACTAAAATTTACTAACAAGTCAGGGAAGACAGACTAATAAAGTTCTTTATTTGTTGTTAGGTGCTTTTGAGTCAAATATAACTCTAGAGGTATATGTAAACAAAGGTCTAAAGTTATAGCATAGAGGAGAGGGAATTACATAATCTGCTCAAGGACTGAAGAACCAAGGAAGAATTCAGAGAAGAAATGCCTCTCTGAAAGGGTAGAAGCTATTCTTCGAAGGTCGTAAAGTGCTGGTCAGAAGGAGAGATGAGGGTGAAATATTCTGAGACCATCATGGAAACTCAAGGGTTCTGTGTATTCAGGTTAGGGCTGTAAACCATTTCATCCAGTTAGACTCCTTGTGAATTTGCAACACCACCTCAGATCTCTTTAATCAGAATCTATAGTTAACATGGTTATCAGATGATTCTACTGCACCGTCACATGAACTAAGGATTATCATGGGGATTTTACTAAGTTGTAGATTCTCAGTACATCTGGGGCAGGAATGCAAATTCTCCGCAAGAGACTGAACCAAAATGGACTGATCTGAAGTTGAACAAGAAAGTGTAAGTGTCGTAGTTTAGTTTGGCTGGTACATCACACACAAGGTGAGAAGAAGTAGGAGTGCACCCCAGAAAGGTCATGGTAGACCAAGAGCTTAGAGTCGTGCATTGGATATATTAATGTTGTTGATAATATGTACCAAGAAAAGATTTTTAGTGAAACAGTTACCTAATATTTTACATTAAAAGATAATTATAAGAGCATACCAATAGTGATTTTTGGAGCAGATAGAGACACTTATGCCAGATACCAAGTACAGACGACATTTGAAGTCTTTACAATGATAGATATCTTAGTTTACCAGTACTTACAGTGTAGGGAATATGACATTAGCCTTCTATGTTCAAGACCCAAAGCATCTCATGTCTCTGTACATAGGGGGGACAAAAAGTACAGATTTTTCTACATGTGAGAAAGAAGACTTGGGCAGTTTTGTACAGGAAGTAAAATGAAACGCAAACATGAAGAGTTCTCTATGCCAACCTACTTATCTATAACAATATCATGAAAGTAACATTTTAGTATAGCAGAGATTCTAATTTCTGGGTTTTTTTAAACATCAAAATCATCTAACAGTCTCCAAGAAATATATTAAGACATTATTAAATATCAAATACTATTGAATAATGGCACTCATGTGCCAGCTAATCATACCTACCTTATCTTTTTTTTTTTCTTTTCTCTGAAGTTACGTATCTAGTTTAAGGGTTACATTGAGTGGACCTTCATTTTAGGAAAGTGTCTATTCACATTCTAAATCGTATTTTTATATATTTAATTGTGGTGGCCTACTGAATAGAGAGGTGGGCCCTCAACACAAAGGGAGATGGTTCAAACTAACCAGCTGAAGAAAGATGGGCGATCTCCTTCCAGGTAATTTACAACCTTCGAGAACCTGGTATAGTGTCAGTAAACTACTATGTGGTTATATACTAAGACAGAATGGAAAGCCAACATCTGAAAAGAAAGAGAATAAATAAATCAGTAAATAATACTTAGACATCTGTAGGCAGCAGCTATACATTTTGTGAATTTCCTATGACACGTAAAAATGGAGTTTATTTTCAGGAAAACAACATTATCCTACAGAGCTAAAAGCAATAAAGGAGAAGTTAGAGAGGGTATGAGAAAGAGGATGGCTTTTGTAAAATTTGCAAAGGTTGTTTTTTTAAAAAATTTTCAAAGGTCTTGCCTAATACATAGAGTGATTCACAGAAAGGTTAGAAAAGTCTATAGATTTGAAACCAAGGTGCCTGGAAGGAGGAAGAATATGGAGTGGGTAGGTCTCCTTGGAGAAGGGATTAAACAAAACAGAAATGCAAATATATGCTCATCTGTATCCAGGCAGATGAGGGCATGTTTGTGAGCAAGGCAATATACATCTCCCTTCCAGAAGTTCTGCCAAAGATCACATGAGGAATTTTCTAGGGGCTGGCTATCAAAGGATTTAGACAGAGGTTCAAATTCAATTAATATTTATTGAGGACCAGAAAACGGGCAATGAGTTGAATGGATTTTCAAATCACTTAGTTAAATAATTAAGACTTCACAATAACTCTACAAGGTGCATGCCAAATCTCGTTTTATGGATTAGAAAACTGAGTTTAGAAGTGGCTAAAGGACTTACAGGAAGCTCTGGTGGCTCAGTGGTAAGAGGCTCCACTGCAATCCCAAAAGCACAGTGCTTGGATTCACCAGCTGCTCCAAGGGGAAGGATGGGCAATCCCCTCTCTAACAATTTACTGTCTCTAACAACCCATTGGAAGGTCAGCTGTGAGTCAGTTCTGATGCGACGGCACACAACACTAACAAAGGACTTGTACCAGACTTCAGTGAAAACAGGGAAAAAGCATAAATGTGGTCACCATGACTAGAAGAGACAACACTCTGTTTGCTAAATGAGCAAGCCAGATCCAAAAGACAAGGCATGACAAGACCAGAGATTGGTAGCACTTGGGTGGACTAAGAGAGAAGTCAGAATTCAGAGTGTTTAATTCTCAGCTTGGTGTGAATGTCCATGCTGGTCTGTTCTCCCTAGGGCTTTGAAGCTCTGTTTTCTAGGAAATAAGTTGAAAGAGAGGCATCCTCTTCAGTGGGAAGACCTTAGAGGCATTTATCTTCACTGAAAGAGTGTCCTGGGTTTGAATCAAGACTCCTTTGATTATCATCACTTTTATTTTAGGCAAATCCTTTAAGCTCCTATAAAGGAACCCTGAGGAGTTGTGGTGGTGTAGTGTATAACATATCTGGCTGCTAAGCAAAAGATTGACTTTTCAAATCCACCAGTCACTCGGCAGGAAAAGATGGGCTGTTTCCTCAGAAACTCCAAAGAACTGAGTCAGCATCTACTCCATGGCAGTAGGTATGGTTTTGGGTTTTTAATTTCTTTCAAACAGTTTTCAAAAGGGGTTAAGTTATTTAATCTGCAAAGATATTTGGCTGTGTAGCCCATAATAAATTAAAAATAACTTTGATAAGAATTATGATTCCAGAGCATTTAATTGTGCCCATGAGAAAATTGTACATGCATCAAGAAGCAGCCATCCCAACAGAGCAAGGGAATAAACTGTGAAGCTAACAGATGCTGCCCTGGACGTGCTCACCAAGTTGTGCCAAGAAATCTGGAGAACAACCACTTGGCCAACTGACTGGAAGAGATCTATATTTGTTCCCATCCCAAAGAAGGGTGACACAACAGAGTGTGGCAACTATAGAACAATATCATTAATTTCACATGCAAGCAAGATTCTACTGAAGATAATCCAAAAATGACTGGAACAACACATCAGCAGATAACTGCCAGAAGTCCAGGCTGGGCTTAGAAGGGATCGTGGTACTAGGGATATTGTAGCTAATGTTAGATGGATCTTAGCTGAAAGCAGGAAATACCAGAGGAATGTCTATCCGTGTTTCATTGACTATGCAAAGGCATTTGACTGTGTGGATCACAACAAACTGTGGCTGACTCTGAGAAGAATGGGAATCTCAGAACACTTGAGTGTGAAACCTTTACTGGACCAAGAGGCAGTCATCAGAACAGAGCAGGAAACACTGCATGGTTCAAAATTGGGAAGGGTGTATGCCAGGGATGTGTCCTATCTTCATACCTTTTCAACTTGTATGCAGAGCAGATTATCTGGGAGGCTGGGCTCTACGAGGAGAAGCGTGGCCTCAGGATTGGTGGAAGATCTATTAACAATCTGCAATATGCAGATGACATAACCCTGCTTGCTAAAACTGAGGAGGACCTGAAGCACTTGCTGCAGAGGATCAAGGATTGCAGCCTCCAATATGGATTGAGGCTCAATGTCAAGAAGACAAAGATTCTCACCACTGGACCAATTGGCAGCATCAGGATGGATGGTGAAGAGATTGAGATTGTTCACAGCTTCAGTTTACTTGGCTCCACAGTCAACACTCTTGGCACCAGCAGCCAGGAAATCAAAAGACATATTTCCATGGGAAAGTCTGCTGTTAGGGACCTCTCCAGGGTACTGAAGAGCAATGATGTCTCTCTGGGGACTAAGGCGCATCTGATACAGGCCATGGTCTTTGCAATCACTTGTTATGCATCAGAGAGTTAGACAGTGACTAAGGAGGATGGAAGCATAGAAGGAGAATTGATGCCCTTGAGGTGTGGTGCTGGAGAAGAGTATTAAGGGTACCATGGACTGCTAGGAAAACAAACAGATTCATCCTAGTAAGGGTTAAACCAGGCGGCTCCCTGGAGGCAAGGATTCTGAGGCTTCATCTCATATACTTTGGACATGTTGAATGGAGGGACAGGTCCTTGGAGAGTGACATCATGCTTGGTAGGGTGGAGGGACAGTGCAGGAGGGGAAGACCCTCTACGAGGTGGATTGATTCAGTGACTGGAGTAATTGGGTTGGGTGTGTCAGAGACAGTGGGATTGGCACAAGATAGAGCAGGGTAGGGCTGTTGTACATAGGGTCACTATGAATCACAAGTGCCTCGACGGCACATAACAACAACAGCAACATACTTTATTTGGCCGTATGGAATTGAGTTTCTTCACTTAGCACAATGCTCTCCAGTCCCTCCCAAGTTAGCTATTGATTTACAAAATCATTGTTCCTGCGTGCTACATTCTATCATGTGAATGTACCATAATTTTTTCAATCCATTTGATTGTGGTTGGACATTTGGGCTGCTCCTGTGATGGTGAATAATGCTGCTATGGACATTGGTATATCAGTCTCCATTTGTGTCTCAGTTCTCATTTTCTTGGGGTATATTCCAAACAGTGAACTAGCTGGTCATATGGAATTTCTATGCTTAGTTTTCTGAGGAAATGCCAAACTGTCTTGCAGCATAGTTACACCATTTTCAATCCCACCAACAGTGTATAAGAGCTCCTACTTGCCACATCCTCCCCAACGTTTATTACTTACTGTTTTGTTAAACTTTGCCACTGCTACTGTAGTGAGATGGTGTCTCATTGTGGTTTTGATTTGCATCTCTCTTATTGCCAGTGGTTTTGAGCATTTCTTCACATGTCTGTTGGTCATTCGAATATCTTCCTCTGTGAAAAGTCTTTCGATGTGTTTTACCCATTTTGTAATTGTGTTACCAGTCTTTTTCTTGTGGAAGCTCTGTAGGATTCTGTAAATTTTTGATACAAGATCCTTAGATGAAATAGTATTACCAAATTCCCCCCCACCCCAAGCTGCAGGTTTTCTTTTCACTCTATTGGAAAAAGTTTTTTGATGTGCACAGGGCTTTAATCTTTTGAAGGTCCCACTCATCAATTTTATCCTCTCAAGATTGAGGATTTCTGGCTGTATTTGGCTGTTTCTTCATACCATAGACTATATAAGAGCCGGATTCTACAGAGGTTTGTTTGCCGGTTCTGTTGAGGATTACAGTGAAACATTGAGTTACTAATGGATGTGAGATTATTTGATTTGACCTCCTATTTAAAAAGGAATTGGGGCCTGAGGGCCCTAGGCTTCAAGGCCTTGTTTTAATTCTTTTTGGTCAAATATTCTTCTAAGTGGTATAGCACATTTGCTGTACAGAGGTAACTCATGTTTGCTGTGATGCTGAACACTGTGACACAGATGTGTCAAATGTGATAATGGTTACCCATGGTGGGCAGGGTATACTGGAGCTCCCTCATGAAAACAAGCCTGGAAGCAGGAGTGACATCCACTTCCAAAATAGCCTGTCTTCAGAAACTCTGTGAATGTGGAGAAACATTGAAAGCTATACAAGTGTTCAGGTTTTCATTCATAGGGTCACTATGAGTTGACTATGACAGGTTAGCTCTTGACAACAGGCCTTCTAAGCTTCATCCCAGTTTGTTTCTAACAAACTTTATGGTTTTGAGCTTTACCTCTTTGCTTTTCTACATCTCATCAAGTTGTGTTTATGAGCCCTAACCCTACTAGGAGAAGAAGCTATAAAATATAATAATAGTGTCTCAAGAACTTTCCATTCTTTTAAACAGTTTTCTCCCTCCTGGGGGAGGGTTTGTAAAACATTGAAAGAATCTTTTCTTTTACTGTTCCATAATTTTTGACTCATGTACTTATAACTTGTTAGTCAAATTTGTGTCTTCTAGGTTGCAACACCCCCATGATACATCTTCAAGGATATGAACATGTATGGCCAAGCACAATCAATAAGAGTGCATCTAAATTCCAAAATCAATCTCCATAATAGTCTACGTGTTTCCTACTGCCAAAGGGGCCCTTTAGAGTAGTGAGAGAAGATCTTCACCCTGAAACCCACAGCGTCCCTTTTCAGCAGGAAGTAGCTAAGAGAATACGCCATCCCCTTTTCCTTATGACTCAGGGTGAAGTCTCTCTCAGGGAGGAGTGATAGGGAATGGCAAAGGACACACTGACAAAGAAGATTAATCAGAACTGGCTTTGACAAGCACTGTGGCATTTGGACAAGAACAAACTGGGAGGAGGGTGGAGAGAATGGTGCAGTGGTGAATGAGTGGAAACCCAAAATCTCTGTAGATGTTTGTGAAAGTTAATAAAATATAATTATAGGGGGAAAAAAAGAACTTTCCATTCAAATAGTCTCTCTGAATGACTCAGTCTTTCAGGAATTGAACAGTCTTTTTAGAGGTTTGGGTTTTGTTTTTTGTGGCTTTTTGGTTTGTCTGTTTGTTTTTCTGTATCCATCCTCATCCTGAAGATGCCATCTGTTTGGGGCAAGCAGTGACAGATTACAACTTGATAACAATTTAGTGTTATTTTCTTCCATGGTGTAGCTTATCTGGTCTGATGAGTGAACTATAATCAACTCAGATCTGCCTATTCCTTTTGCCCTGTTACTTATTAGAAACCTTATCCTGAAATCCTGGCTTTGAACCTTTGCATTCAGAAAATGAAGTCCTACAGTCTGTAGTCTGATTATTCCCAGGTAGCTCTTGGCTGATCAACCATACTCTTAGCATCTGTGCACTGGAAAAATCAGTTGTTAAAGACCTATCCAAACTTCTAAACAGCTAATAATTAAATTTCAAGACTAAGGTATGCCCAGCCCAAGCATTGGTATTTTTAATTTCTTCCTATGAAAGTTGGACAATGAATATCAATGACTGAATTGTGATGTTGGTGAACAGTATTGAACATACTATGGACAGCCGAAAAAAACAAACAAATCTGTCTTGAAAAAAAGTGCATTCAAAGTGTTCCTTAGAGGTAAGGATGGTCAAACTTTATCATATATGCTTAGTATATTTTCAGAAGGCAGAGAGTTGGTGAAAGAGAGGAATACCCTCAATGAGGTGAGTTGACACAGTGAGCTGTAGCATTACAGAGACTGTCAACATCGTGCAGGGTAAGACATGGTTCAGATCTATTGTTCTTAGAGTCATCTTGATGGCACCTAACAACAATGACAACCTCTCCTCTCCCGAGCAATTAGGGTATGTAACATCTCTACAGAGCAGTTAAAGCTGTCAGGAAGCATGACCGCTTTCTCACTCATCCTCCCAGTTGTCTCCCTCTCTCAATGCTGCACTATCATACACCTGCCAAGTTGGACATAGCAGCATGCTACAAGGTGGCGACTTGCTAAAATCCCTCAGGTTATCCAGGTGAAGTAATCCACCCAAATAGGAAAGACCCTTTCACAAAAAAATTTATTTACCATACTCTCTCTTGTCAAAATTCTAGTGTCTGGGACAGGTTTATTAGTGTCTGTGTATGTCACCTAAGTCATAGTCTTCTTCCTAACAGTACTAAATAAGACTTGCAGTTTGCTTTAGAGGATAGACAATACCTCCTCACTATGATCTAAGAGAGGGATCATGATCCTGTACGCTAGGCCCGCTATTTATTATAATGGCAGCTAAAAATCTTTAGAAATTAATTATTTGCTCATTACAAAGACCTGCTTTCAAAATGCCTGTTTGCTGAGGCATCAAATTTCAAAAGTACATGACTCTAAATGACAAAGGGGGGGAAAATGTACTCTAACGTATTTTTTGAACTCCTGCTAGAACAACACTAATTCTCTCCAAGATAAAGGGATGCTCCTTTCAGGATAAAAGGGAAGGTTTCACAACAAAGAATGCAGTATAAAAATATACATCACTTCTTATTTTGTAAAATAAAAATTTTTTTCTAAAATAAGTAAAATTGTTTTTGTCATCTTACTTTCCTCCTCTCCTTTTGTTTTACTCTTCCCTTCTTTAAATCAGATAAATGGAAGAACATAATCTTGTTGAGTCACAGAGACGTTTCACTTGCTTGTTTTTACAGTTGTCCAGTCATAACATCATATGTGTCAGAGTACAATTATACTCCTAATTTTCAAAAATAGATCACCAGGCATTTCTTCCAAGCAACATATGGATGGACTCATCTGTAGGGGCTCAAGCTTCCAATTTTTACACTAACAATCAAGCAGGTTAATCCTTTGGCCTACCCAGGTTGTTATTGTTAGGTGCCATCAAGTTGACGTCTAAGTCAGAGCAAACCAGTGTACAGCAGAACACAACTTTACCCAATCCTATGCCATCCTCACAATCTCTGCTACGTTCAAATCTATTGTTGCTGATCCTGTGTCAATTCATATTGTTGAAGATCTTCCTCTTTTTTAATGACCACCCATGATTTTGTTATTATGTGTCATCAAGTAAAAAGCAGCTCATAACTGACCCTCCATTGGATTTTCAAAGGCTATCAATCCGATGGGAGGAGATTTCTAACCTGTCTCCTGCTGAGCAGCTGGTGGAATCAAACTGCCAGCCTTTGAATTGTCAGTACAATATCTTACAACCAGGACTCCATTGTTGTTGTTGTTGTTGATTGCCTTCCAGTCAAGCACAACTCATAGCAACCCTATGAACAAAAGGCCTGAAGCCCCTTTACATCCATAGACATATTTCAAAGCTTATGGAGTTTCTGGAGGCATGTTGTTTAGGAAGTGGATGCCACTCCTGCTTCCAAACCTGTCATAGAATGTTATTGGTTGAGTTGCCTGAGATGTTTAGCAACCCTATGTGCAGCAGCTCTGAACCCTTCCCTGTCCTGAGCCAGTCTCACTAATTCTGACACACCAACCCCCATCACCCCAGTATAGATTCCTTTTTTAAAATTTTATTTTATTAATTTTAATGAGCATTTGCAGAGATTTTGGATTTCCATTCATTCATTGTTGCACTTTTCTCCCTGCCCAACCCTCCCTCCACCCAAGTTCGCTTCTCTCTTTGAAAAGTAAAAGAAAAATTCTTTCATTGTTATACGATCCCCCTGCACACCACCCCTCCCCCCACCGCCCTGAGTACACTCCCCTATGCAACCTTAATTCTGGACTCTTATGATAACCATAATACCCTATCATATATCGCTTTTAAACTGTTTTCTCCCTCATCTGTTTCAATGCAGTATACATAATTTATCCAGTTTTTCTGTCTTACCCCAGCCCTGACATCAGCCTCATTCTACAACAGTGGCACCATGCAGTATTTGTCCTTTTGTGACTGAGATATTTTACTCAGCGTAATGTCCTCCAGGGTCACCCATTTTGAATAATATTGCATGAGTTCCTTGTTTTTCAATGCAGCATAGTATGTATTCCATTGTGTGAATATACCACAGCTTCTCTATTCATTCATTTGTTGATGGGTACTTAGGTTGCTTCCAACTCCTTGCTATTGTGAACAAAGCCACAATAAACAGGGTGTGCATATATCTGCTTGGGTGTCAGTTATGGTCTCTCTGGGGTGTATTCCCAGTAGTGGAATTGCTCAGTCAAACAGTATCTCTATTTGCAACTTTTTGAGAAAGCACCATACCACCTTCCACAGTGGTTGCACCATTTTACCCTTCCACCAACAGTGAATAAGAGTTCCAGTTTCTTCACAATATCGCCAGCATTTGTTGCTTGCTGTTCTGTTAAATTTTGCTATTCTGACTGGGGTGAGATGTTATCTCATAGTTGTTTTGATTTGCATATCTTTTAGAGCTAGGGATTTTGACCATTTCTTCATGTGTTTGTTAGGCATCTGAATGTCTTCTTTGGTGAAGTGTCTGTTCATATCCTGTGCCCATTTTTCCACTGGATTCTTTACCTTTATCTTGCTGTGGTGCTCAAGTATTTTATAAATTCTAGATATAAGTTCCTTATCTGATAAGTCATTACCAAATACTTTTTTCCCAGTCTGTGGCTTCCCTTTTTACCCTGTTGGAGAGGTTTTTGGATGTGCATAGGGATTTGATTCTTAGAAGATCCCATTCATCTATTTTCTCTTCTCCTGGTTCTAGAAGTATAGATTGCTTTTATTTGCTGCATATATTTAAGACAACCAGATTCATTTACTTTCCTGCTATATTCTGGGAAGTGTAGTACATTAGAGTAGTTAAGAGCTCAACTCCTACACTGAGCTACAAATTCCTGCTCTCATGCTTACTTTCTTGAGCAAGTCATTTCACCTCACCAGGAGGCTATAATTTCCCTTCAAAAACTAAGATAAAAATATGATAAGATGAGAAGAAGGATTATATCTAGCATTTTGTTCTCCACATGTTCAAAAATGTAATCTTGATTCTTCACCCTAGTGAGCTGCCCATTCTTTAATCATCTATCTCATTAAATAGTGACTCAGTTCTTCAAATGCTTAAGGCAAAAACATCCAGATCATCTGGGCTTCTTTCTTGCTTTCATGTCACATTTGAATATTCAGAAAATCCTGTCTCTCTGGTAAAAATATGAATCAGATGATCATTTATCATTTTCATCTCTGTAGTACTTCAATCCAAGGAAATTTTACCTATTACTCAGTTCAGGTAATTGTAGATAAAAATATGGGTACATTTCAGTTCTTTAGCACTAAAAACTTTCTCGATGGTTAGCTATCATCCAAGCAGTGATTCTGATATTCAGCCTTTTCATTCTCTTAATTCTGTACCTTTAACCTAGACCTCTGAACCAACAAAAGGAAAAGAATATGGAAAGTTGCACATGGGAGATTTTATGGTTCAGATCAGGAAGTGGCATGCATCACTTTTATTCACAGTACATTAGCTGGAACACAGTCATAAGATCACGACTAACTCTAAAAGGGACTGAGAGACATAATCTAGCTGTGTGTGAGCGATGGACTAGCTTTGGCCATTTTGGATCAGATAATCACATTGTATACTATGATGGCAGTGAAAAACAGAACAATGGTGTTGCATTCACAGTCAAGAAGTCAATTTCAAGTTCTATCCTAAAACATACTGTTGTAAGTGATAGGATATTATCTATACACATACAAGGAAGACCTGTTAATATGACTATTATTCAAATACACACTCCTACATCTAGATCCGAAAAGGAAGAAATTTAAAATTTTAACATCATTTCTATACGTTTATAGAGTTTCCAGTGGCATCTAGTTTAGGAAGCGGATGTCACTTCTGCTTCCCAACCTGATTCAATCTGGAAAACTTCAAACATTGTACATTATGGGTAACCATTATGGTATTTGACATGACTATGGCACAGTGTTCAGCATCATAGCAACTCAAAGTTACTCAGTACAGCAAATAGACAAAAATTGCTGTATTGCTTAAAGAATGTTCATTCTAAAATTAATAAATTTTAAAGACACACCCTTTAGCAGGCCTCCACCCTTGGGTCAAAAGAAATAAATGACTGAGTAAGTGAATAAATTACTTAGCACAGAATCAGACAAAAACAATCAGTAAATGATGGTTGTGGTTATGTGCCATCGAGTTACCTGAGACCCTAGCGACCCTGAGTACAGCAGCTCTGAACCCTTACCTGTCCTGAGTCAGTTTTACTAATTCCAACACACCAACTCCCATTATTCCAGTTACTGTATCAGTCCATCTCATCAGGGCTCTTCTTTTCCTGCACTGGTTTTTGGTGTGTTTTTTTTCTTTGATCAGCAAGAATATTGACTTTTGAGCTTTTTATTTAAATTTGAAATATCACATTAAAAAAATGCCTAAATGAAACAAATCACTTCTTCATTCTGTCATCATTGACATGACTTATTCTATTTTTATTTAATTTTTTTAGTTATTATTATTATTGTGTGAGTGTACCATCAAATCAGATCTGACTGGTACAGGAGGAGATTGTCCCTCCTTCCCCGGCAGAGCATCTGGTGGATTTGAACCGTGCACCTCTGGGATTGTAGTTGCAGCTCCTTGCCACTAGGCCACCAGAGCTTCCCGACTTATCCTATTTTTAAACTCTACTGGCTGCTGCTTCAATGTACTACTGCTTCCGTGCACTACAGGCTATGTACATAGGACAAAGCAGATGTGGGGAAACAGTAAGGGAAGAAGAGAGGAGAATACGTCTTACACTAAAAGGAATTCTGAAACAAACGTCATAACAAAATGAAACCATTTCTGCTAAAATGAATTTCAGTCACAATAGTTAGTAGGAATAGTTAGAGCTTCAGTTTTCTAAGTTCCTTAAACAAAATCCAGAAGAATCTCTAAAATCATTACTGACACATCTCAAATGCCATTTAAACATAGTATTCCATTTGACAATAATTTCTACGAGAAAAATTCAGACCCTAGAATATAGTCTTCATGAAAGTTCAAAGTAGCTTTAAACTAGAAATTCTGAACTTAAAAAAAAGATATTAAAATGTGACTTTAATTAGCTCAGATCTGAAGTCTACTATCCTCTGACTATGTCTTCAGAAACAACATCTTTTATTCCTCCAGTAATTGGGATGTTAAATAGCAATTTGAGACTAGTCAAAAAGATTCAATGTCTAGTTTTGTTTTTGGCTCAGCTAATTGCTAATCCACAGAAAAAAATTAACAGATAAATTAATTCCATAATATTAAATTCTTGACACATAGAGAACATTATTAAGAAATCTAGAGACATTTACATTCATAACATGAAAAGTTTCAATATCTATTTTACAGTTTTCTTTCTTTAGAAATAATAAAAGTCATTCAAACATGTGAGGCAGTGTGTGTGTGTGTGTGTGTGTATGCACGCGCCTGCACATGCCCATACACACGTGCTTTTCTCTGTGCATACATGCTGATGCACCCTTTTTAGAGCTCCTGTGGCCCAGATAATCAGTTGCCTATTCACATGTTTTTAGCCATTAGCAAAAAGAATCACTTATCCATCCTCAATAGTCCTATTTTACTTATCTAAAGAATATCTTTGAAGAAGAATCAATGTATTTGAGCTGTGATGTTGGAAAAGAGTTCAGAATATTCCAAAGACTCCTGGAGAACATAGAGGTCTGTCTTTGAAAAAGTGAAACCAGAGTGTCCCTGGGAAACAAGGGTGGTGAAACTTCATCTCACACATTTGGGCATGTGGTTAGAAGGGGCCTGTCCTGGGAGAAGGCTATCATGCATAGAAATGTGAAGAGTCAGCAAAAGAGAGAAAGACCATCGAGGAGATGGGTTGGCACAGTGACCGTAACAGTGGGACTGAGTATGTCAAAGACAGACTTTCACAGGATAGGGCAGATTTTAGATCCCTTGTTCCTTGGTCACTATCGCTGTATTCAGTTTGATGACAACTGACAACAAGAAGTGATCAGCAAGCCTCACCTAAGGAATGAGTATAGATCACAACCAACTTGAAAAACTTCATGACAGATTTAAAAAACTGCAATAGCAGATCTGCAAGTGGAGGATGTGTAATCACCCAAATGGGAGTCTATGCAGGAAGTTGGTAAAAGACCCCTGTCAAAGAGCTATTGTTAAATTAGGCACAGAAGACAAAAGTTGAAGTTCTATAGAGAAGTTGGAAAATAGCCTTGGGTGTTAAAGCTTGTTTATTTGAAAGCACCCGAAGTCAGGACAGATGTGGAGCAGCAAGTCAGGGCTTCACCTCTCTGGAGATTATAAAAATAATGAGGACTTGGAGCAGGATGGAAAGGAGGAAAACAAAGGTGGATGCAGCGTTTAAGAACATGAGAACTTGCCACATGTTTACTTCAAATGTGAACCCCGGATCAGTGATAACAGGGATCCCTCAAAACAGCTTTAAAACAGAGATTTCCAGACTCCACCCAGAGCTACAGTATCGGAATAATCCAGAAATGGAACTCAGAAATCTGTACTTATAACTGGCTCCTCATGTATCTTGGACACATTTATTTTTTGTGTCCTGGTTGTGCGTCCTGTTTCCATACCTTTTCAATCTATGTGCAGAACAGATTATTCGGGAGGCTGGGCTCTATGAGGAGAAATGTGGCGGGAACTAGGAAATTATAAATCAGGATTGGTGGAAGATTCATCAACAATCTGCGTTATGCAGATGACACAGCCATGCTTGCTGAGACTGAAGAGGACCTGAAGTGCTTGCTGCAGAGGGTCAAGAACTGCAGCCTTCAATATCGATTGAGGCTCAATATCAAGAATACAAAGATTCTCACCACTGGGCCATTGGCAGCATCATGATAGATGGTGGAGAGTTTGAGATTGTTCACAGCTT
>NW_006399981.1:4096649-4100457 GCF_000299155.1 Elephantulus edwardii
CAGGTGAAGTCCATGTGTATAACCTGCGTTTGTGTCTCTTATAAAATGTATTTGCAATGAATAAGTCATTGATTTTACAAAATTCAATCACCCAATATATCAATATTGAGTAATAGGTGAAATAAAAATATTTCTTGAAACAAATGAGAATGAAAATACAAGTTGCTAAATTATCTGGGATACAGCAAAAGCAGTATTTTTAGCTTAATGCATACCAATAAGCCAATACATCAAAAGGGAAGGACAAAAATTACCTGTTTTATCCAACACCTCCAACACATGGAACAAGAACAGCTAGAAAATCACATAACTTATAAAATAAAAGCATTCGTAAAAATAAGAGCACAAATAAAAGGAATAGAAAATAGAAAAACAACTGAGACTATCAACAAGACTAGGAGGTGGTTGTCCAAAAAAGGCCAGTAAAACAAATAGACCACTGGTAACTCTAAAGAAATAAAAGAAACAAATTCAAATAAGAAATAAAAGGGGTGATGTCACAAGAGAACCAACTAAAACAAGAATAGTAACAGAATAAGATGAAAAATAATTATTTAACACATATGAAAATCTGAGGGAAATGGACAAATAAACTATTTCAGATAATGGGGCGGGGGGAAGGAAATACTCCTGGATGTATTCTATGAAACAAACATAACCTTGACACCTGTGAAAAGAACAGTTGTAACATGGGGAAGGACGAGTCTGACTTTTACCCACTTCATAAAGAGGAACTGTCCCCATAAATAATATTGATAGCACCATAAAAGTAACTATGGTCAGGCAAGCCAGCCCACATGCTCCAGCATTTATTTCTATGAACCATTGAGTCCAATGCTCATTGCAATTTGACTTACAGATTTTACTCACAGTTGTGGGGTTTGTAGGCAAATAGATTGAGGAGCATGAGGCAAAGAATAGCACACAATGCAAGTCCAGGTTTAGTCCAGCAGTCCCAAACCAGATTAGCAAGATATAATTCCTCAATTAGTGAAAGTCTAGATTCAGTCCAGCAGCACAAACTTCTCATTTCCCCAATTAGTACAAAAACTTTATCTCAGAGCAGTTACAATCAATCAACCAGCAAGCAAAACCTTTGACTGTGGCTCCATCTCCAGGGTTCTATATTGCCATAGCATCTTCACAGCATAGCCACATCTCTTTACCCTCTCTTCACCACTGTTTTTCACAATGTGGTAAGTGTTCTCTTATATTGGTCCCACAGCTGTTGATGATTTGCAAGACCATGTGTCTACAGTTAAGGTAGCCGAACACCATGTCCTCCTAATGTGGACAAACACAATGGCTAGAAAAGCTAATTTCAAGGTTTCTAACACCCTAATACTAAAACCAGGTAAAGACACCACCAAAAATGAAAATTATAAACCAGTATCTCTCATGAGCATAAATGCAAAAGTTCTTAACAAATTCCCATTCAGTAGCATCCAACAATGTAAAAACTAATACATCATGACCAAATAGGATCATAAAAGACATGCTAGGATGGTTCAACATAAGGAAAGCAATAAATGTAATCTGCCATATAAATAAAACAAGAATAAGAGCCACATATCCAACACAACTGATACACAAAAAGCTTTTGAAAAAAAAATCAACAACCTTTCATGATAAGAATAATAATTAACAATACAGAACTAGAGGAGACCTCTCAACATAGTTAAGAGCATATACACTAAACCAACATCCAAAATCTTCCTCAACGGAGAGAAATTAAGGGCATTCCACTTGAGAACAAGGACAAGGAATTAATGCACACTGCCACAACTCCTGTTCGATATTGTTTTGAATGTCCTAGCAAAAGCAATAAGGCAAGAGAAGGAAATAAGAGTATTCCAAATTGACAAAAAGGAAGTAAAACTATTTCTATATGCAGATGATCTGATAGTACACTTAGAAAACCCTAAAGATTCTGCAAGAAAACAATCAAACATGGTCAATCAATTCAGCAAAGTAGCAAAATAAAAGTTCAACATACATAAAATCAGTCGGATTTCTCCACAATAGCAAGAAGAGCATAAAAAAGAAAATAAGTAAACAGCTAACATGATTAAATACTTAGGAGCAAATCTAATTAGAGACATGAAAACTTACTTTAAAAAATAAATTCTAAAATACTCGGGAAACAAAAAGGGATCCAGATAAATGGAAGAATGTACCATGTTCATGGATAGGAAGCCTCAATATCATGAAAATGCCAGTTTTGCAAGAAGTAATCTACAAGTTAAAAGCAATTTCAATATAGATATCTATACCATTCCTCAGCAAGATGGAAAACATAATTTCCAGATTTTTCTGGAAAGAAAAGAGACTACCAATAAGCAAAGCACTACTGAAAAAGAAAAACAAAACTGGAAGCATCACACATCTTGACTTCAAAATCTACAACACAGCCATAGTAAGGAAGACAGTACGGTAATAGTACAATGACAGGCACGAAAGTCAATGCAATAGAATCAAGAACCAAAGATCAACTAATCTACCTATGGCCAACTGATATTTGGCAAGGAGACAAAATTAAGGGAGCCAGTAACAGTCTCTTTAACAAATAGTACTGGCTGTATTGGACATGCATCTGCAGAAAACGAAAGCAAGATCTGCATCTCACATCATACCAGAAAAGCAACTCAAAATCAGAGACCTAGGGATAAAATTCTAAAATATAAAATTGATTAGAGAAAAATATAGAAACAAATCTAGAATTCCTAATCTGTCCTTGACCCTCCGCAGCAAGCATTTCATGTCCTCCTCAGTTTCAGCAAGCAGGCTTGTGTCATCTGCAAAACACAAACTGATGAGTCTTTCTCCAATCCTGATGCCACACTTCTCCTCATACAGCCCAGCCTCCCGGATAGTCCCTTCTGCATATAGATTGAAAATGTATTGAGATAGAACACATCCCTGGCCAGGGAACAGTGCAGTGTTTCCGTGCTTTGTTCTGATGACTGCCTCCTGGTCCCAGCATAAGTTTCGCATAAGGAAAATCAAGTGTTCTGGGATCCCCACTCTTCTCAGAGTCAGCCACAGTTTGTTATGATCCACACAGTCAAATGCCTTTGCATAATGAATGAAACACAGACATTCCTCTGGTATTCCCTGCTTTCAGCTAAGATCCATCTAACATTAGGTACAAATTCTGAAAACCAAAAATGGGGCTCTGATTACTAAGGAGACCCATAGACTTTTACCATGCCTCATATACCTATGAAATCTAGGCAATGAAAAAGGAAGTCAGAAAAGGAATTTCTATATTCGTTGTGGTTCTGTTGAAGAATATTGAATATACTTCAATATGTGGGCTGCCAGCAAACAAACAGATAAGTTTTAAAGAAATGTAACCAGAATTCCCCTTAAAAAAGTCAGGATGGTCACAAAGCTTTTAGTCTGACAATTTTGAGGCTGAAGGCGGAGGTGCCTGTGAGCACACTTTGGAAACTGTCCTGAATAAGCAATTCAATCTTATACCCTTTAAACTTTCCTAGTAAACACTAAAATAGTTAAAAAACAAACCAACCCAAAACAAACAAACAACCCACCAAAACTCAGAAGCAGGAAAAGAAAGGATTAATGTAAACAAGAACCAAAGATAGATAGTGGAAAGAGTAGTGATGCAATACAGAAATTGTAATCAATGTTTTAAAACAAAAATATGTGCCGTCGAGTCACTTGCCACTCATAGCAACCCTGTGTACAACAGCCCTAAACCCTGCTCTATCCTGTACCAATCGCATTGCCTCTGACACAACCATCCCAATTACCCCAGTCACTGAATCAATTCACCTCATAGAGG
>NW_006399981.1:4101377-4104727 GCF_000299155.1 Elephantulus edwardii
AAAGCCTTTGCATAATCAATGAAACACAGATAGACATTCTTCTGGTATTCCCTGCTTTCAGCTAAGATCCATCTAACATCAGCTATAATATCCCTAGTACCACGACCTCTTCTGTTTGATAAATTCCACATTCTGTTGGATTGCAATTCTTGGGAATGGGAACAAATATGGATCTTTTCTAGTCAGTCAACCAGGCAGCTATCTGCCAAATTATCCAACATAGACTGGTGAGCATGTCCAGGATTATAGCTCTTAATACATGTTAATATAATTAATATATGTTTAGTCAAATGACATTATTTCCTGGGGCTTTATTTTTGCCAATGCCTTCAATACAGTTTGAACTTCTTCCTTAGTTACTACCAGATCTTGTTCACATGATACATCCTAAAATGTTGGGGTATCGACCACTTCTTTTTTGGTACAGTGAGACTAAACACCAAAAAAGCCCAGGTAAAAAAAATATCCTAACATTCCATCTGTTATGCTGCTTCACCATTTTTAACACTAACTATTCCTCCTCCTCCTCCTACCCCAGCTCAAACGTGAGAGACAGAGAAAGGGAGTCCAGTGGAATCCCACATGCCTGAATCCTGGATGTAATCTACATAGACCAACACTCCCAAGGGAACTAAGTGTGGTGATTTTGGTCATGCCCTTTAGAAGGGTGGAGTCTCAGGACACTGTCAAAAGTAATCCCTTGGCACAACAGATAACAAGATAGTCTCAATTACAGTCTTGTTTTCACTGTCCAAATAAAGGTAAAAAGAGAGAGAGAGAATGATCTGTTTGTAGGATCCATGGCACTGAATTGTATGTGGAGAACATTTTGAGTTGGTGTATGATTTGCTGGACATACATTCAAAAATGAAACAAAACTTTACATACCTTAGTACAACCGAAGAGATAAAGAGTCGAAGACCAAAAGTTCTCAACTTTCAAAACTACAAATGTTACTTGGATTCTCAGAACTAGCACAATTGACTTTAAAGAATAATTTTCACATAAGTACATTTATTTCAAAGCATAATGCTATTTACATTTCTTTTTATTCTCTTCCTGATGATTGGTATATTTGAGTCTGTTGTTGAGGTTTTTGTATTAATCTTTGTAATTGTCATTTTTTCTTGTTTTGGCTAGCAATCTACTTTGCTAGTCTTCATGACCTTTTTTAGTGATGGATTTTCATGTAAAAGGAGCCAAACAAATAAAAGGATAACTGGGTCTTCAAGAAATGTCCAAGTATGGAGAACCATAGAAGGATTTTCAAAGGGTAAATGTCCTGATTTTTTAGCTCTAATCCTCCAATAAGAACAATTTCTAATTTGATTAAAATTGAAAATATTGTCCAACAGGAAAAGAAAATAATGAAAAGTGTAATATAGCTTGAAGACGATAACCTATGTCATTGAACTGTACAAATACACATTCTTGAAATGTTTCCTCTTTGGCTGTGCATATTTTCAGCAAAATTAAAAAAAGAATATACTGACATCCTCTTTTGAATGAAATATAAAGTAAGATAGGGATAAATTTTCAATTCTCCTTTCTTGAGGTTTCTGCTTCTTGTAAAGCCTTTGAATCTAACCCTTGAAAGTGCTGAATACTTTCCCTCATCAGTTCTATCCAGCAAAGAGCTTGTGCTGACAAAGCAGGGCTTTTGTCTCAGCTCCCTATTGGATTACAAAGATTAGTAGATACATTTCTTAGCATCAGGCAGTCTAGGGATTTAAAATGTGCCATCTGAAAATGAAGTGAGAACTTCAACTAATGGAAATTAGCACCTCATTTGGACAGTATAAAACAAGACTGTAATTTACTCCATCCTGTTATCCCTCACTGGCTCACTCTCTCACACACACAAGAAAATATTTTCCTCAAGCTGGACTGTGACTGATGAATAAGTTTCTTCCAAATCCCAGAAATCAGCAGATATTCTGAAATTAAAGGAGCAAAGAGTGACATTCAGAAAATGTGTTCATAAGATACTTTCCCAGGATTGAGACTTTTCTTGTACCAAGGACCCTTTGTTGAATACTCATTACCCACAATGATAAATGAAGACATCAGCATCCTCAGTTGGAGGTGGGTGCTGTAACGCACTTGTCATGAACCACTTCTCTCAGGATTTAGAGACTCCATCTCCCAGCTACCAAGAGTACCAGCTATTGAATGCTTGCATTGTCCAAGAATTGTCCTACAAGAAAGGAAGTGACCTTGCCCCAGACTATGCTTCATCATACGAGTGGCCTGAAACTCATGACTCACTTTAAGGCAGAAACACAAAGGCCTGGCCTAGACCCTTGTCTCAATTCAGGTAACTTTGTGGGCTATTCCAGTTCAAGCATACCCTGCGACCAGGTTGGGCTGAGTCTCCTCTTAAACCATTTGCATGTATCATAAGTCAACTTTGCCTTTTGTGGCATCTTGTTTCCTGTACCCACACAGGTCTTATCCCCATAAACACTCCCCAGTAAACCACTTGCATACATATCTCTGCCCCTGGGCCCTTAAAGGGCCCCACCTAACACAGAGGGTCTTATAGAGAATAATGAATGCAGAAGAATCAATGTCTTTGAATTATGATGGTGGCAAAGAATACTCAATATTCCATGAACTGCCCAAAGAATAAACAAGTCTGTCTTAGAGAAAGTGCAATAAAGGTGTTCATTAGAGGCATCGATTTTGTCTCACATGCTCTGGGTATGTTATCAGGACGGGCTTTAGGAAAAGATGTCTTGCAGGGAAAGATGGTCAGCAAAAAAGAAGATGACCCTCAACAAGGTGGATGGACACAGTGGGCTGAAACATGCCACAGTCCTCAGGATAGTGCATAATTGACTCAATGACACCTAGTAGCATTTCTAAACTTTAAAACAGTGCTGTATGGGAAGTATCATTATCAGAGAGGGTAAGGATTTACCCAAGGACTCGGAGCTAGTAAAGGACAAGGGAATCTCAACCTCTGGCTCTAAACCTTCTAGCCTTTTCACTAAGCCATGTCACTGCTCATTCCTCCCACTAAAGAACACAGACACAGTCTGGGCTTGCTTCTGTTCTGGCTGGAATTCTTTTCCCAGCAAGGGCTAGTACATTCAAATCAACAAAAACGTAGAAGATATTGAGTTATAAGAATTTCTGTACCCCCAAAAAGCACAGTATATCTTCTTCTCCAATGTGCATTGAATATTCTCTAGAATAGATCACATTCTAGGTCAAAAGCAAACAACAAAAAAATAAAAAAACATAGAAATAATACAAACCATCTTTTCAGACCATAATGCTACAAAATTAGAAATCAGTATTAGGATGATAAAGGGGGGAAAACATGCATTTGGAAGCTGAACAAC
>NW_006399981.1:4104945-4115133 GCF_000299155.1 Elephantulus edwardii
ACACCCTCTAAAAAAACCTGAAATTATAAAAACTAGAGCAGAATTAAATCAAATAGAAAACAGAAAAACAATTGAAACTATCAACAAAACTAGGAGTTGGTTCTTTGAAAAAAATCAATAAAATCGATACACCGCTAGCAAAACCCACAAAAGGAAAGAAGAAGACACAAATAAACTGAATAAGAGATGAATCAGGCAACATCACAACAGACCCAACTAAAATAAAAATACTAACATTAGAGTACTAAGAATTCCTAGCTATTTTGTGCAAACCAAGGAAATTATACTACTTTCAGAAAAAAAGAAATAGAAACCAACACTGCCAGATTTGCTCTTGCTACAAGAACAAACTCATCTTTGCCACATGTGAAAAACATTATAGTCAGTGTCTTTGGAACTTTACAACCCTCAGGAGAAAGATTGTCCAAAATATTTTGTCTCAAGGGGAGAAAAATATTCCAAGAATGCATTAGCAAGTCTTGAACTAAGCACCCAGGAGCAAGGATCATAGTTTCAATGTGTCATGGGTCTTTCTACTGTAGCCGTGTGGAAGGAAAAGGCAAGGAGAAACTCAAGTGTCTAGAAAGGGGGTGCAGAGAACAGAGGTTAATAAACATCATCATATATATTCACCATATGTACATAAGATGTAGGGACATAAATTTGTATACTGTGAAGCTTTCTGATTCACTTCAGGAATTTCTCAAATGTATCTCTCCCTATAAGAGTCACTAATTCAGTAAAAGAGGGCAGGAGATGTTTAGTTGGCAAGGAAAGCAGCTCTACATGGGTACTTTTATCAGTAGAGAATTTCTTCTTTGTGTAGTTGAAAGGACAACAGGGTTGAAAAGATACAGCAGGAAGTAAAGTCTGGTCCCTTTATGAAGCTAAAACTTTCCTTCCCAGTCCAGGAAATTAATTTCTTCCTGATCATGATGGCTGAAAGAGATTGAGTAGAGAGAGTAGGTGATGAAAAACCTCAAGACATTTTCCCCCCCCCGATTGCATTGTTTGTGAAATCCTAAGAGAAATTAAGCAGAAGGTGTATACTTCCTGAGGAAGTGAGTTAAGAATCAGATATAGACTTTATTAACATGCTTCAAAATAGTTCCCCTCAAGGCTGGTCAAAGAGGGCCTCTCAGGTAGAGCTAAGGGGTCTCTCTCAAGGCCCTACTTCCATTCAAAACTACCTTCACAGTACACAAAAGGGTCTTTCATTCTACGCTCCCTAGAAGAGCTGAAATGGCTATTTGTTCCTTTGGCAACATATACAGTATGCGTCTGATCATATGCATGGTTATGCAGAAGTGACTGCCTGCATTATGTGTGAATTAGAACCTACTCTTGTTCAGCAACAGCTGGAGGGATTTTCTCCTTCAAAAGCCCAGCTGCAGTGTGGTCCCTCCTCCCTCCTCAACACACGTCCATGCCACACATACATACAATCCCCACATGGGCACTGGGAACAATTGTCCTAATTTACCCGAACCTAAGGACCACTGGAGCCTGAGCAATGTGGTTTTGTTTGAGCTCCTTTTCTTTTCTGTCAAGCGTTTGTTGTTGTTGTTGTTGTTGTTGTTTTTTAATTCCTTTTTTAGGACACTGCTGCCATTTTGCTAATGGAGCAAAGACTCTGGCCAAAGACACATCCTAATAATCCCCTTCATTTATTCTCACAAACCCAAGCTTCAGAAGCACTATAGTCCCGCATCCCTCAAGCTAATGATTGGATGATCTCCCTTGGAAAATGCTGGCTACTTTTAGGAATGTTCTGAGCCAAGAGACACCGGATAAACACATCATTGGGTAGTTTCTGTAGTTGTTGTCCTTTTGGTACCTGATCCATTATCACCATGTTTCCATCTTTCTGACTAAAAACAGGCATTGGAAGACAAAGCAGAACAAGAACAACACAAAGAAGAGTTGTAAATATGAAGTCACTTATGTCGGCCTCATGTTGAAACATGGTCTAAAGGAACACTGTAAAGCTTCACAAATAAAGCCTAAACTAGCTGATCATTTGCACAATATTTTTAAGAAGACAAATACCAAAACCTTCCAAAATCAGAAGATCTGAGCAATTGCCTGAATTGTGCAATTCCTTCTGGAGGTCTGCCACTCAATGAGAATAACTTGTGGGTCAAAGAAAGAAGCATTATATGTTAAGAAGGTTTATAAGGAGTGATGTAAGATTGTTTCACTCTGTTTAACAGAGGGGAACGTTTTTTGTGGACCCATAAACAGCCTAATCTACAGGCTGAAAATATTTTGCCAAAATTGATCCCTGGCTGCCTCTACCCCATAAGAATACCTCCTAGAACAAGCTCCTTTTGGAAATGTCCCCAAAGGCAGGCGCCCATATTCAATGGGCTCCTGAGGACTCAGAGGAACACTCTCTCTCTCTTCTCTCTCTTCTCTCTCTCTCTCTCTCTCTCTCTCTCTCTCTCTCTCTCTCTCTCTCTCTCTCCCCCATAACACTCTTTGATAGACTTGGCTGCCTAGTTGGCAAAGCTATATGGAAGCTCTAATGGCTGTTTTCTCGTTGAAATGTCCTCCACAGCAGAGGTCAATCATTTACCTTCTCTATCAGGCAGCTGGAAAGAATAAGAACACACGGGTAATTGTCTTCTATATCTCACCAAATTTCTGAGGTCGAAGCATTATTGCAGCGAGGTCTTTCAGTACCATTAACCGTGAAAATATCCAATATCAAAATAACTCTGAATCTCAAAACCAATTTGAGTTTTAATGTGAATATTCAGGGCACTCACCCCTGATATTGCTGCATCCAGCCATGAGTCTACCTTAAATTGGTCAAACTGATGAGGTCAGTGACATTAGATAAAAGACTTCAATGTATTGTCACCATTGTTTCTATGGGTGGTTTTGTGTTGGGCTTTTTTTGTTTGGGTTTTTTTTTTTTTCTTTTCTCATTATTCTTTTATTACAGAACTCTGAGAGGGTAGACTATTAGAAATTTTGGGTATTTCTGGAGCTTATTGTTTAGTAATTTTCTTCCTTTAAATAGTGGAGTGGTGTTAGTTGAAAGGGTGACACTGCTGGGAAGGTCAATGGGGAAAGAGGTGAGTATAGTGTTAAGTAAAGTGTAAAGTGCCTTTTCAGTAAAATGATATTATTGTTTACTAGGAAGGAAATATAACTTCCATAGAGATGAAGAGACAAGAGTTGGCCCTTCTAACTCCTAACAGCTTTCTCTCAGAGTCTCACTTTCTAAATAGATTTCAATAATATCTTCCTTTTTACATGTTAAATACGATGTTGGATTAGGGGGGCGCCAAGCATGGTGCTTGGTGCGCAGCTAACTACTTAATAAATTTACATTGCTTTTGTTAGTTGCCATGGAGTTAACTCTAACCCCTGAAGGCCGTGTGTGTAACAGGACAAAATGGTACATGGACTGTCTTCAAGATATTTGGCATGTTCAAGTCCATTTCACAGCAACCGTGTATTTTGAGTGCCTTCCAATCCAGGGGGCTCAAATAGTATGTTCTAACACTATCCATACAGTTTTTTTTTTTATAACTTCTGAAAGAAGACTGCCAAGTCTTTCTATGTCTTCGTCTGAAAGCACTGTTGAAAGCTTTCCATCATGTGGAACCCTTCAGCATTGAAACACCCTGGGCATAACTTCAAGCATCACAGCAACACAGGAGCTGTTAAAGTATGACAATGTAACATGCTGATGGGAGAGATCAAAATGACTCTGTTACTCTTCACTTCTCACTTGAGACTACATTGAATGCTATTATTTTGCTGGAATGCTATAACTAGCCCATGGTCTGTACTGTTCTTTCACCTTCAGGTCCTGAAAAGGGGCTAGGCCAAACAGATCAATTACACAGAACCATGCTTGCTTCTCCTCCATACATCAACATAGCAGACACCTACCCTCACCCTCATTGCTGTCCAGTCAAAACCACCTCATAGCTAGCTGACTATTCAGGTGATTTTTCAGAGGCTGTAGTTGTGCAGGACGAGACTGCTCGTTTGTCTCTAGTGGAGCAGCTAATGGAATAAAACTTCCTGCTTTAGGGTTAACAGCATTACTCCGTACCAGGTGGGCAGAACACCAGAGTTCCCTAGTAGACATTGCCAGTTGCTCACGTAGTCTTATCCACCTTCTGTGTCCGGGAAAGATGGACTTTAGTTCATCGTTCCCAGAAATTTATCCTGGAGAGTCAGGATTAGTTCATTCACTTCTGCTGAAAAATGGCTGATGGGTGATCATGGGACTTAGTCATACCCAATGAAATGTAAGAGGAAGTCTGATAAGTGATATTTGGGAAATATTTTCCTTCTTAAATAATAAGAGAAAGAAATGTGAGGGGAAAACAATTACTGCTCCTTTTCTCCTACCTGAGCTTCTGTTCTGCTTTTAAACTTAACTATGTAAAGATTTCAAAATCAGGAGGAGAGTATATTAGAGATGCATCCTGCATCCATACAATTTCAATCTATACTCAGAACAGATCATCAGGGAGGCTTGGCTTTTTGAAGAGGAATGTAGCATCAGAAAGATTCATCAACAACCTCTGTGATGCTGATGACACAACCTTGTTTGCTGAAACTGAGGAAGACCCGAAGTGCTTGCTACAGAAAGTCAAGGATAGTAGTCTTCAATACAGATTGAAGCTCAACAGCAAGAAAACAAAGATTCTCAACACTGGATCAAGTGGAAGCACTGTGATAGATGGAGAAGAGATTGGGGTTGTTAATAATTTCAGCTTGCTCAGCTCCACAATCAACACTTTTGGCACCAGCAGTCAGAAAATAAAAAAGATGAATTGCATTGGGGAAGTCTGCTGTCAGAGACCTCTCCAGAGTACTGAGAAGCAGGAATGTCAGTCTAGACACTAAGGTGTGCCTGATCCAGGCCATGGTCTTCACAATTACTTGCTACACATCAGAGATCTGGACAATGCTAAAGACGGCAGACAAAGAATTGATGCCTTTCAATTGTGGTGAGGAGTCCTGAACACATCATGGACCACCAAGGAAACAAATGGAGAAGGTGAAACCAAGTTTCTCCTTGGAGGCTGGGATTTTGAAGCTCTTTCTCGCATACTTTGGGCATGTTGCCAGGAGAGACTGGTCCTTGGAGAAGAGCATCATACAAAAAGCAGTTAGAGGGAGAGTACAGGAAAGGAAGACCTTGGAAGAAATGGATTGATAGTGTAACTGCAGCAATGGGAATTGGTGTGTTGGAGTTAGTGAGACTGGCTCAGGACAGGGTTCAGAGCTGCTGCATATAGTGTCATTATGGGTCACAGCTGACTTAATGGCACATAACAACAATAACAACAACTTAATTTGGGGATGGTTTGTTCTATAGTAATACATGACTGCAAGAACGAAGAATTAATTATCCAACAATGTACTAGTCTACTGGCCATCAGGGATTAGGAGAGGGAACAAGCCCTGTTTCATCTATTTGCCCATTTCCATGGAGTAAATACTCCATGTGTCCAATTTCAACCTACCAACAAGATATCAGCAGCTCACTTATTCCAGAAAATTTAACGAATCATCTATTGTGAGTCATTACAAACCAGGACAAGCCAGATCTGCTCCAATACTGAAGTTGATGAAGTGGGTTTAGCATTGGGCTGATTGAAAAGTGAGCAGTTCAAAACCACCAGTTGCTCTTTGGAACAAAGATGAGACAACATTTGAGATTTTTCTCCTGTTTCCCTGAGTTGAATTTGACTCGATGGTAATAGTTTAGGTTGAGTGAATATTACACCATATGAAATCCCAGGACTACTGTGTCATATAATTTAAATTATAATAATGTCTACCTTTTATACACTGCTTCATGTTTTAGAACTCAGTTTCTAGACATTGTTTCTTTTCATTCTCAGCAAGAATCAAGGCAAGTAATTACTACATTGCTATACTAGAGTTGAAGATGCCAAAGCTTAAAGAGTAATTTTACTGAATCTTTTCTCTCCAGAGTATTTGATACTGGCCAAATTTCCATGACAGATTTCCTTCACATCTACCCACCATTATAACCCCTTTTCATGCAGGTCTTCCTCTACTGAGTGAATAATACCATTCAGCACAAGGAGATCAAAGGCTATAATCATTGTATATATTTAAACAAAGGTCTTTCTGGGTAAATATGCAAGGCACTGTTAACTTCATTTACTCATCTGCATGGGGCCAGTTTCTTAACCACTCCTCAGCTCGAAACAAATTGTATTCTCAGCTTTGCTTTGAAGAAATCTAGTAATACACAGAGTTGCCTGTGGGAGGTCTGTTCCTTGTTGTTTCCAAATAATCATTAAATGGACATATGGTGAATTGAATTCATACCAGTATTTCTAAGCCTATTCATTTTGTTTTCTTTAAAGTGAGCTTCAGAGTAACATTCAATTTGCAAGCATTTTTAGAACCCTTCCTTTGGAATAAGGTTTAATTATCTCAATTCTCATTTTAGATTTAAGAATTGAGCAAACAATCAATCAGGTTTTTTTTTTTTAAAATGGATCTTTGCAAAAAAAAAAAAAATAATAATCACCAAAGACAACAACTCCCCCATGTTTAGGGCTTGGAAGTTATCAATGTTGCTCCTAAATTAAATATATGAAATGTTGACTTACTATTAAAATTACAGTTTTATATTTTTCAAGCATTTTCCTATCCAAAACATGACTATGGAAAGCAATTGGCCAGTTGACTGGGCTCTCTTGTTGCCTGACGTGTGGCTGTAAATTTCGAATTCACTTTGTATGGCAGAGAGTATACTCTGAGGAAGGAGGTAGGGCCTAGAATAGATATTTACTGAATAAATGAGTAACAAAGGTTAGCATTACCTGTGTATATTTACTTCTTCTACATTGGAAAGCCTATAGATTAAGGATGAATATTCCCCATTTTAGCAGAATTAATCCCAGTAAATAATATTCCCTCTGTGCCTTGGAGAAAAAGATCAAATTACTCCAACAAATAAACCTTTGAAAGATTTTAGAAAATTTCCCATTCTATTCTCTCTCTCCCTCTCTTTCTCTCTTTCTCTCTTTCTGTGTTTCTATCTATCTCCTTTTATTTTCTTTATTTTTCTTCTCTCTTTTTTGGAGAAAGCACATATTGTTCCTTAGGAAAGCCATAATGTGGTGAAATTAGATTACTCTTCAATAATAAATGATTATGCCAACCTTTTAGAGACATTATTCTAGTGCACACAATAGTAGAATCTTCTCCTTTGTGTTTCTGAAGAAGGGAAAGGGTTTCTCTAAAGCTTCGCATTCCTGTCTTTAATGGGATTTGAAAAATACCAGACGTGAGGGTCCTAATTGACACCATTAGGAAAATTCAATAATATTCTTATTTTCCTATTATCATAGAGACATCTGCTACTTGGGGGAGAAATAATGAGAGGACTATTTCTTTCCTACACACCAGCACCATTCTGAGAGTTCTTGGAAAACTGTTTTTGCTGGAAAAAAAAAGCCAAGTGTAATATGACAGGTCAAGGACAGATTGTGTCCTGTGGAACCAGACATACTGACTCCTGCCTACCTAATCTATAAATGGAAAGTTGACACTAGCCCCCTTGACACAAGTTCTGACCTGACAAAGCAATATAATCTTCTCAAATAGGGTCAGAATAGAGAACAAATCTCAGCTACTTACAGGGAGCTCCTTTTCAGAGCCAAAGGGCCTGTTTACTTTACATTAATATATACTTCCTCACCCTTCCCGTTTTTCCAGAAAAAAGAAATTCAGCTGGTAAATTTCCAAATTGTGAACATCTTTCTGGTTTTCTTTCCTGATCTGAAGGGTACAGCAGAAATGGTAAATAGCCTCTCTTTGAAACCTGTATTATCAATCTCGTCTGAATTAAGGAACTGTTCTTAGCTACTATTCCCAATGTGTCTTTCTTTTGGAGATTAGTTTTTCACAAACAAAATAAATTCATGACAGAAACTAGTCCATATTCAGTACACTTTCAACATCTCAGTTTCCCTATATTCTTTTTAGGAACAGAATTAAATATACCACCACATCACTAGGCTGGAGGTCAGCAAAGACCCCTGCTTAGGGCGTTTCTTTAATAAACTTGAATCATAAGAGGGAGAGGATTTTTCTCTTCAAGCTCCCGCCTCGCATACCTTGGAGCTGATGAATTCTGTACATCTCTGGGATTTGGGGGAGGTTAAGAACAAGATTATGTACCCTGTTGATTTATTTACCACAAGGACAACCAGGACACTGTTGCAGCCAGAAAAAGAGAAATGTGTGAAAAGAGTCTCACCCTGAAACACTTCACAAGAGAGGATCCCTGCACACATGGGCAATGAACCCAATCTGTTTTCGGTTTTGTCATTTTCATTGTTGCCATTGACCTAAAGTAATTTGGTCTAAAAAGATGAAAACAGGAATCTGGCTTTCATGTAAAATCAGGGCAGAGAACAAATTGGGCCTAGCATTATATGCAGTTAACCATGGGATTATATGTACTTAACTGATTCGAAGAGAATTCCAAGTGAACGCTCCAAGGTTTCGCTAGAATGGATGGTTGGAGATTCTAACTCCTTTTAGAATTAAACTGCAAAAGTCATTTTGCATTGGATGGCTTTACAAATAATTTCTCAAGTGAGTTCCCCAGACTTTATTCCCTTTTCCTCCTAGTTCCTAGATAATTATGCTGAGGGTACCATGACTGGAACAGTTAGCAAAGCAGACATTTCCCTCATGAAGTCCATAGACACACAAGGAAAGAGAAATTAAAGGGGACATGTTGTTGTTGTTGTTATTGTTGTTGTTATGTGCCGTCGGGTGGCTTGCGACTCATAGTGACCCACATATATAGTAGAACATAGTGCAACAGCCCTGAACTGTGCTCTATCCTGTGCCAATCACACTATCTCTAACACACCCATCCCGATTACCCCAGTCACTAATCAATCCACCTCATAGAGGGCCTTCTCCTCCTCACTGTCCCTCCACCCTCCCAAGAATAATGTCCCTCTCTGAGGACCGGCCCCTCCTTACAACATGTCCAAAGTATGTTAGACGGAGCCTCAGAATCCTTGCCTCCAAGGAGCTGCCCAGTTTAACCCTCTCCAGGATGAATCTTCGCTAAATCTGAACATTCAGATTAAGACAGACTAGGAAGAAGGATTGGCCATCCACTTCTGAAACAGCATGCCTCTGAAAACCCTGTGTACAAAGGGGACATAGGTAGTAAAAAGAGTTGTGATCCATGACAGGCAATAAGAGTAACAAAGCTCATCCTTACAGGCTTGTCTCCTTCCAGACTCTAGGATTCACAACTGAAACAATATGCTATTAAAAATAGTGATAGGATTCTCAACTGAAACAACAGTGATAATGTTAATGCTTATTTATATAAAGAACTGAAAAAACCAGAAGACTCTCTGCATTTCTCTACCAACAAAGAATAATTGCATTGCATAAACTATGACTCATGATATTGCAGAGACAGAGGGGTTTCATGATGTTTTGAAAGCAGATCACCATTCTTTTATTCCTGGGTGCCTAGGGGATACTTGAACTGCCACATTTTCATTGAGTCCTCTCTTTCTTGAATTGGTTCATATTTACTTGTGACTCTCCACTGGGTTCTGAGGTGCAAATATTACTTAGGAAGACTGTTTGTCTTTCCACTGTGAAGGGATTGGTGGAACTTTCAACCTTTTGGTTACTAGACCAATATACTACATACTACATGACCTTCTCAGGGATCCTTTTCAGTGACTGTTTAGGGCTTAATTATTTGTGTTACCAATGGACTGCAGTCCATGCTAGTGAAGAGGGAATCTCACACACACACACACACACACACACACACACACACACACACGAAATAATTTTTGAGAGGAGCACATGAATTAAAATTGATCCAATTCACCATGAAAGAAAAATACTTCGGGATAAAAGCCAAAATCCATTTTTAGAATTTAAATCTCCAGCAACCTATATTTAATCAGATGTAATAATTTATAAATGATTCCCTAATTCAAACTTTTGAAAGGGAACGTTTGTCTTTTAATAGGAAGTGCACATTCTATCACGGAGCTACAAAACAACTTCACAAATTGGATTATTGTAGACGTCTTTCTAAATGACTATATTTTGCATATTTTAAAAAGACTGCAATTTATTTTTAGCCAAATAGACTGGAATTGGAGATATATA
>NW_006399981.1:4116173-4117029 GCF_000299155.1 Elephantulus edwardii
ATTGGTCCAGTGGTGAGAATATTTGTCTTCTTGACATTGAGCCTCAGTCCGTACTGAAGGCTGCAGTCCTTGACCCTCTGCAGCAAGTGCATGACTGGTATTGGAGGAGATTGTCCCTCCTTCTCCAGCAAAGCATCTGGTGAATTCAAACTGTGCACCTCTGGGATTGCAGTGCAGCTTCTTGTCACTAGGCCACCACAGCTCCCCGCTCTTTAGTACTTTGGAGAGGTGTCTGACAGCAGGCTTTCCCAATGTAATGCATCTTTTAATTTCCTGGCTTTTGGTTCCAAGAGTGCTGATTGTGCAGCCAAGCAAACTGAAGTTGTTGACAATTTCAATCTCTTCACTATCTATCATGATGTTGCCAATTGTCCTAGTGGTGAGAATCTTAAAACTGATTCTACGAAACACTCAAAAGCAATAGAAATAACCTTGAAGTTATTATTTAAGTCTTTGACAGGAGGGTCATGGGTAAAGTTATCCCCAATTTTTAGGTACTAAATCTGAATTAAGAAAATTAGAGTAACTGCTAACATCCATAGGGAAAAATCAAATAAAATTGAACAGGAACAGATTATACATTCGAGAATATTGGTAAGAAATCAACAATATTCCCATGCAAACAAGTTAATAAGTAGGTTAAAAACTGCTGTAGCTAGCCCCAAGGAGCTTCCTGAATTTAACCTGACCAAAGATACTGTAAGATCTGAGGCTGTCAAGCAGAAATTGAGATACTTTGGAGTGAACTTAACTAGAGATACAAAAGACCTATTGTTGTTGTTTCTTGTTATGTGCCATCGAGTCACTTGCGACTCATAGCGACCCTATGTACAATAGCCCTAAACCCTGCTCTATC
>NW_006399981.1:4119164-4126444 GCF_000299155.1 Elephantulus edwardii
GCGTTTCCTTGCTCTGTTCTGAGGACTGCATCATGATCCAAGTACAGGTTTCATATAAGGATTTGTGTTCTGAGATTCCCATGTGATATTAAGGATAAAACCCTTCATATCTAGCATATTAATTTTGGTTTGTGTTCTACTGTCAGAATTTAAAGGAGAGAAAATTGCTACATTAGTCAACACACTTGGATTAAGGGAATTTATTGACTCACATAGTTGATATCTAGGGCCCACACCAAGCACTGGATCAGGAGTTCAAAGAAGTCAGCTTCTTGTTGTTATTGTTATTAGGTGCCATTGAGTTGAATATGATTCATAGTGATCCTATCAAGAACATGCCTGCATCCTGTGCTATTTTCACCATCTCTCATACACTAGAGCCCATTGCTGTAGTCTCCGTGTCAATCAAACTTGATGGAGGTCTTTCTCTCTTTCACTGACCCTCACCTTTCCAAGTAAGATATCTCCCTTTCCAAAAAATAGTCTCCCCTTGTCACTTGTCCAAAGTACCAGAGATGCCCTCCTGGCCTCCAAGAAACTCTCTAGCTGCACCTTTTCCAAGACATACCTGTTTGTTCTTTTGGCCATCACCACTCTTCTCCAACACCACAAATTAAAGACTCATCTTTCATTGAAGGCTTTCTAACTTCCAGTGCTTCATTAAGTTACATGCTTGGGCCATGCCACTCTAGCCTTTTGAATAATTGACTTATGGAGCTAAGGTGTGATGCTGTGGCCTTGATTTTTATTGCACAAAAATACACAACATCTCTATGTTAAGCTCTTCTCCAGCACCACAGGTCAAAGGTAGATATTTCTCTGTAATCTTTATTCATTGCTCATCTCTTAGATGCATGGCAAGTGATTGAAAAGACCATGGTCTTCATTGGGTGCACCTTAGTCTTCAAACTGGCATCATTGCTCTTCAGTATTTTGGAGAGGTCCCTGACAGGAGACTGGCCTAATGCAATACATCTCCTGATCCCCTGACTGCTAATACCAAGGGTGCTGAATGTGGGTCCAAATAAGATGAAATTGTTAACCATTTTAATCCTTTCTCCAACTATCATGATGTTGCCTATTGGCCCAGTGGTAAGAACTTCTGTTTTCTTGATGTTGAGATGTAATCCATACAAAAGGCTGCAGCAAGTAGTTCCTCCGCACTTTCAGCAAGCAGGGCTGTGTTATGTGTCTTCCTCCTGATCCTGATGCCACATTCTTCTTTGTAAATATCTTCTGTCCTTTGGGTTCACCCAATGCTTAAGCACTTTCTCATTGTATGAGCAAGATGGCAGCCAGAAAATCTTGTCATTTATCCCATCTTTTTTTTTTCTTTTTCTTTGACACTGCCTTTATTTTGGCTTGAGGAAGAGCTTGGGTAAATAAGGGTTTAGAATAAAGTTGGGAAGAACATTAAAGAGCCTCAGAATAGCAATTTCTAAAATTTTCTCCCAGGTTGCTTTAGATGGTATTTTTTTCTTTCTTTTTTTTGTTTACTATTATTATTACTTCTAATGAAAATTTACAGAGATTTTGGATTTCCATTCATTCATTTTCGTACTTTTCTCCCTGCCTAATTCTCCATCCAGTTTGATCTTCTCTTTGAAAATAAAAGAAAAATTCTTTCATTGTTATATGATCCCTCCCTTCAAGTCCACTCCACTATGCAGCCTTCGTACTGGACTCATGTCATGACAATTATACCTAGTCATATATACCTTTTAAACAGTTCTCTCTCTCATCTGTTTCATTGCAGTTTACATAATTTATCCCAACTTTCTCAATCTCCCCCCCACCCCGCCTATGTCAGTCCCATTTTACAACAGTGGCACTATGTAGTATTTGTCCTTTTGTGACTGAGATATTTCACTCAGCATAATGTCCTTCAGGGTCCTCCATTTTGAACAATATTTCACGAGTTCCTTGTTTTTCAATGCAGCATAGTATTCCATTGTGAGAATGTGCGAATATACCACAGCTTCTCTATCCATTCGTTTGTTGATGAGCACATGGGTTGTTTCCAACTCTTTGCTATTGTGAGCAAAGCTGTGATAAACATGAGTGTGCATATATCTGCTTGGGTGGTGGTTATGGTTCTTTGGGGTATATTCCAAGTAGTGAAATTTCTGGGTCAAATGGTATTTCTATTTGCAACTTTTTGAGAAAGCTCCACACCTTTTCCCACAGTGGTTGCATCATTTTACACTTCTACCAACAGTGAATAAGAGTTCCAGTTTCTCTACAACATCACCAGTATATGTTGTTTGCTCTTCTTTTAAATTTCGCTATTCTGACTGGGGTGAGATAATATCTCATAGCAGATTTGATTTGTATCTCTCTTAGAGCTAGGGATTTTAAACATTTTTTCATGTGTCTGTTGGCCATCTGAATGTCTTCTTTGGTAAAGTGTCTGTTCATATTCTGGGCCCATTTTTCAATTGGGTTGTTTACCTTTATTTTGTTGTGGTGGTAATTTATCCCATCTTTAAGGCTATTTATGAAGAATAGCAACCTTTACATAATCACGTATGCAAAAATATGTAATAAATAGGGTTGACAATGTCATCTCATGAGCTCATTCCTAAACCAAATTCCTGGCTTGGCCCAGATTATGTGTCCAGGCCATAGGGAGTTGCACTGTTAACTCAAAGGCCTTATCTCACTGGCAGTTTGACTACACCAGCAGCTGCACAGAAGAAAGATGAACATTCTCCTCCAGTGCAATTTACAGCCTCTGAAACCCAGTGAAGGGTCAGCTATGAGTCAGTTGCAGCTCAATGACAATAAGAATAATATAAAGATCATGTGTTCATTGTTGGCTCTAAAAGATAGGGACTAGTGCTATCCAACCATATGGACGGAGAATTGAGAAGCAAAATTACCCCCAGAAATATAAGCTATTACAAGAAATAAGGGAAATATATTTGGGTAGTTGAACACTCTTTGTGAAACTGCCATTATCTGCCATAATCATGGCACAATAAAATTATATCCTGATAAGGATTAAAGAGCAAAAGTCATATATTAACAGCTATTGTGGAGGCACAGCATTAGAGGAACCTGGACAGAGAAAAAGCTAAAATTATCCAATATAATATTTTGCTTTGAGTTTCATAGAAGTCAAGGCAAAAAGAGATATTCCGTAGACCAAGAAACTCCTTTAGCTCTCTTGTTCTGAACCAAGAAGTGACAGAGATCTTTTCCAGGGTCTGAACTCTGAAAAGAATTTGTTTACGGGCCTTAAGAAATACAGACCAACCAATGAGATACTATGATTTTTAAAGACAAACTTTAAAACAGTCTTTATTTGCCGTTGGTCAAGTGTGACTCCTAATGACCACATAAATAACAGATCTGAGCCCTGCCCTATCCTGTGCCATCCTCACAGTTTCTGACACACTTGAGCCCATTGCAGCAGTCACTGTGTCAAGCCATCTGCTTGAGGGTTTTCCTCTCTCTGACTGTCCCTTTCCAAGCATGATGTTCGTCTCCAAGGAATAGTCTCTCCTTAGGAACATACGAAGTAAGTGACTCAAAGCTTTATGATCTTTGCCTCTAAGGAGCACTCTGGCTGCACTTTCTCCAAGACATATTCCTTTATTCTTTTGCAATTCAGTACTCTTCTCCAACAGCATCAAGAAAACAAACGTTCTCACCACTGGACCTATAGTAAATATTATGATGTTGTTGTGTACCTTTAGTAGGAACTGACCCATGGCTCACCCTCCAGCAGGCTTTCTGAGGTAGTTAATTGCACAAGTAGAGATTGCCCATCTTTCTTCCACAGAGAATCTGGCTAATTTGTACCACGTGCCTTTGGGATTGTGGTGCAGCTTCTTATCACTAGGCTACCAGAGCTCCCTAACAGTATGATACATGGAGAAAAGATTGAAACTGTCAACAATTTGAACTTACGATGATCCACAATCAACATCCTTGATACCTGCAGACAGGAGACCAAGAGACTCATTGCACTGGACAAGTCTACAGCTGAGGAACTCACCAAATTATTGAGGTACAATGACTTCAACCTTAAGACTTAGGAACACTTGATCCAATTCAGTCTTTTCAAGAAGGTCAAGCTGCTCTAAAAGAATTGGCAAAAAACAAGGCCCCAGGAATTGATGGCATACCAATTGATATATTTCAATAAACAGATGCTGCCCTGGATGTGCTCACCAAGTTGTGCCAAGAAATCTGGAGGACAATCACCTGGCCAACTGACCAGAAGTGATCTATGTTTGTTCCCATTACAAAGAAAGGTGACCTCACAGAGTGCGGAAATTATTGAACAATATCATTAGTATCACATACGAGAAATATTCTGCTGAAAATTATCCAAAAATGACTGGAACAGCACATCAGCAGAGAACCTCCAGATATGCAGGCTGGGTTTAAAAGAGGACGTGGTACTAGGGATATTATGTTAGATGGATCTTGGCTGAAAGCAGAGTATACCAGAGGAATGTCTATCTGTGTTTCATTGACTATGCAAAGGCTTTTGCCTGTGTGAATCACAACAAACTGTGGCTAACTCTGAGAATGGGAATCCCAAAACATTTGATTGTGCTTATGAGAAACCTATATTTGGACAAGGAGGCAGTCATCAGAAAAGAGCTAGGAAACACTGCATGATTTAAAATCAGGAAGGGTGTACTCAATGGATGTATTCAATTTCTATATCTCTTCAACCTATTTGCAGAACAAATCATCTGGAAAGCTGGGCTCTATGAGGAGAAATGTGGCATAAGGATTGGAGGAAGACTCATCAGCAACCTGTGTTATTCAGATGGCACAACCCTGCTTTCTGAAATTGAGGAGGACTTGAAGTACTTGCTGCAGAAGGTCAAGGACTGAAGCCTTCAATTTGGATTTAAGCTCAACACCAAGAAAACAAAGATTCTCATCAATGGGCTGATTGGCAGCATTATGATAGATGGAGAAGAGATTGACATTGTTAACAGCTTTAGTTTGCTTGGCTCCATAATCAAGAACGTTGGTACCAGCAGCCAGGAAATCAAGGGATGAAATGCATTGGGAAATTCTGCTGTCGGGGCCTCTCCAAAGAACTGAAGAGCAATGATGTCAGTCTGGAGTCTAAGGTGTGCCTGATCCAGGCTCTAATCTTTACGATTACTTATTATTCATCAGAAAGCTGAACAATGACTAGAAAAGATCGAAAGAGAATTTATGTCTTTGAGCTGTGGTGCTGGAAAAGAGTACTGAATATATATCATGGACTTCCAGGAGAACAAACAGGTTCATCCAAGGGAAGGTGAAACCAGGCTGCTCCTTGGAGGCAAGGATTCTCAGGCTTCGACTGACATACTTTGGTCATGTTGTAAGGAGGGACCAGTCGTTGGAGAAGAACATCATACTTGAGAGTATGGAGGGATAATGCAAGAAAAGAAGACCCTCAATAAGGTGGACTGATTCAGTGACTGGGGTAATGGAGGTAGGTGTGTTAGAGACAATAAGTTTGCACAGGATAGAGCAGGATTCAGGACTGTAGTACAAAAGGTCACTATGAGTCTCAAGTGACTCTATGGCACATAACAACAACAATCACTGTGCGAGTGCTAGACAATGAAAAAGGCTGAGAGAAGAATTGTTGCCTTTGATCTGTGGTGTCACAAAGTAGTTTAAAACAGAGATGTATATTTTTGTTCAATAATAGCCAAGAATACAGGATTATACTTTAGCTCTGTACGGTCAATTATTGAAAAGGCTGCAGTCGCATAGTCGAAGCATATAACTTAACGAAGAACTGGAAGTTAGAAAACCTTCAGTGAAAAGACTAGTATAGCCACTTATTAACATAAATCACCTTAACTGATTGACTTTCCTTTCCTTACCTGGCCTTATGGGCTTTTTTAATTATAAGAAAGAAGTAATTATATTTACATTGACTGTATGGGAGAAATTATGTACCGCTCTTGAAATGAAATCCTTTTGCATACAATAAAAAGAAAAAATCTTTGGTATAGGAATGAGGAAAAGGTTATAGCATTTACAATACCCCTCTTGAAGAGATAATATTAGATTGACTCATCAGTTCCCCTCCAATCCTGAGTTTCCCATGTGTAGAATAGGGTGACTTGTCTTAAAAGTTTCCTTTAAGATTTTAATACTCTTTCATTACATTGTTAGTGTAAATGTGACAGTGAAGACTACTCAAATGCGTGCCATTTTATGTGATATGAACAATGGTCATAGTTCAGAATCCTCGCCTTCCATGCAGGAGATAAGGGTTCAAATCCCAACCAATGCACCTCAAGACACCACCTATCATTCAGTGGAGGTTTAAGTGATGTTCTCATGATGAATGATTTCAAGGAAACTCCAGGCTAAGAGGGAGTGACAAGTAAGGTCTGGCAACTTCTAAAAATCTTTCCTTAAAACCTTAGAGGTTACAATGGTGCAGTCCACAGCCAATCACTGTGGTGACTCAGCACTAGGAAACAACTGGTTTTGTTTTCTTTTCATTTGCGCATGAGTCAGGGGCAGAGAAAAGCCACTAAGGGCTTCTACTCTGTCTTCAAATTGGTCCTTTTTGTATAATGTTCTCTTTGGCAATTGATCAAAAGCAGTTTCTCTCTCTCTCTCTCCTACCAGTTTTCAGAATGTATTGCCCTAAGGAAAATAGTTTGTGCTACTGTTTTAAATCAATGAATGCTCACTATGTTTCCAATGCAAACTCCATTTCTTTATTCCCCTGCAGTGAGGCAAGTTTAATCAGTTAAAGCTATAATTAATACATGAAAATGCATCAATCAATGGTTTACAGTCTTAGATGACCACTGTAATTGTTAAAAAAAAGACCCCAATCACCACCATAAAATAACTGAAGGCCATCAAGTTGGAACCAACTCCTAATTGAGTTTCCAGTAGGTTTTCAAAGACTGTATATTGTATGGGAGAAGATTGTCCTCTTTTTCTGACAGAGCAGCTAGTGTATTCAAACTGCCTACCTTAGGATGGCAACACAGCTCTCTACCAACCAAGCCAAGTAATGCTGAGTCATGCTTCCAAACTCTGATTCCATTAACTCTGAAAGCAGCCTAAACATGATAAGCTCCTCCCCTCTGCCCCCCCCAACAAGGTAATTCTAATGTGCCCCAGAAATTGAGAATTACTGCCCCACAAGGGAGCTCTGGCGGTGTAGTGCTTAGTGAACTGCACTGCTAAGCCTAAGGTTGAGTGGATCCACCAGCCAATTCCAGGAGACAAAGATGAGAAGTCTCCTCTTCTGTCATGATGATTTGTAGGCTCAGAGAAAC
>NW_006399981.1:4133294-4146884 GCF_000299155.1 Elephantulus edwardii
AGCAAGAAAACTATTGGACGTAGCTTTCCCAATTTTAAAGCATGCAGTATTCCCTTGCTCTGTTTGGACAACAGCTTCTTAGTCTAGGTGTAGATCTCATATGATTTCATATAAGCACTACTAAGTGTTCTGGAATTCACACACACACACACACACACACACATACTAGCAAGATTGACCAGTTGGATCCCAGCCAGCACTTAGAAAACCAACATTATAGGACACTGTTGGTTGTGGGGAATTGTTGTTGTATGTGCCATTGATTATGATTTAAAGCAACCCTGTGAACAGTTGATCTGAAACCTGCCCTACCCTGCCCTACCCTGTGTCGTCCTCACTATCTTCAACACACTTGAGTCTATTGCTACAGTTCGTGTGTCAATCCACCTTGTTGAGGATAGGGAAGTAAAAATTAATAAATAAGTTGGGAATAGAGAAAAATGACATATAATAAGGGTTTGTTGAGACATTGTCCTTAATTATACAAATCAACTGTAATTAATGTTATAAAACAAAATGTATATAAGTGAACTAAAATCAGTATGATTTATAAACTTACACTCAAAATAAATGAAAATAAAAAAGACTAATTTGGACTATGCATGTGTTGTTTCAGGCCCTTGTCAATTGAGGAAGAAGAAAATCAAAGATAAGTTATTCTTAGTAAAAAGCAAACAAATTTCCTGTGAGTGCTTTTCTTTTCCCGGTCTATAACTGTTAAAATCCAGAGGCAGCACCTGGGATAGGTGATTGCTGCTCATGAGGTCCACCTGCCTCTCCCAGCCATGGTGCAGGATCTTAACTTCCTTTTTTACTTGTAGAGGGCTTTAGCCATGGGTTAGAGCATCACTGTATTCGGCAACGTCTAGTTTTTTTACAAAACCAATAGACAGAAGGGATCTTTACCAAAAGGAGAAACCAACGAGGGGTAATCCTTCAAAGATTTCTTTGCTTTCTTAAGTAAATTCCAACCTCTGACCAGGTCCAGGCACATCTGGAACATTACTTCCATTATGTCTCTTTGTTTGTTTTCCAAGCCTGCTTATATATATATATATATATATATATATATATATTTCTTGCAAATTTTTCCATCCAGAGCTAAATTGATTTTGCAGAGCAAAGATAAACTCCAATAGACAAACTGAAAGGGAAGTGTTTATGTGTTTGTGGTGCGTATTTATAGAATCCCTGAGTGGGTGGTGAGACCCTGAGGAGGCTTGCTGGGCCTGCTAGGGTAGACAAGAACCTTTTGGAGTTGTACAAAATGAGAGGTTTGCATCTCTCCCGCAGAGATTGGCAGGTCTGGTGTGCAGATGGCTGACATTTGGGCTCTTTCTTATATCTGCTTGAGACTTTGATGAAAGTTTGAGGTTAACTGTATAAATAATATGGAAGGAAGTAAATGTATGAGGTTAATGTTTGCGGGAAAACCCGGGGAGGGGACTTTTTTGCTGAAGGTTTGGTTGGTGGTGTTTGGGGTTTTTAAAATAAAGCTATTCTACTTTCTACAGATTGCTATAGTAACCCCCAGAGAAGGGGTTTTTACTAACTTCCTCCCTCAATTTTTATAATAGCCACACACATGTATATTATAATCACAAGCAGAGAAATACTCAAAGTTGAATAGTGCAAAAGAAAAAAGTAAAGTTGAATAGTCACAATTCTACAATTTTTTTATAAATAAATTTTTGTTTTCTATTGGTTTGCTTACAAAACTCGCATACATTCTTTTACACTCTTTTATTCATAATTTCACAATATTAAACCATTCTCTCTCCATTTCTCTTTTTCTTTTGCTCTCCTTCTTTTGTTTATTTATTTTGCATATTTATCCCATTTTAAAACATAATGAGATAGCATTCATACCTTTGGAAAACCAAAGCATAAGAAAGTCATTTCCTTCAATATAGTTTTCAATGGTTAAAAAAAAAAAAGACTGAGAAATACCATTACTGATCATATATTTACAGAATACTTAGATTTTCCAAAGGTTTTTATTTTCACATGTTTCTTTTTCTATCGATTGACATTGTTAACATTATTGGAATGCCTCTCCCAAGGCTCTATTCTAAGATACGATGGCTTTCTTCTTCCTGGCTCACTCTCCACTCTGGTTCTTATTCAAATAAAGTCAAATCCATATTGTCAGCTGCTCCACAGATAGGCTTTTATTGGAGAAAAAAAAAGGAGGGTCTCCAACCAATGGCTAGTGGGACAGAAGCTCTCAGTCCATCTCTACAGGAATGGAATCCTCCCAGCAATATGTCAGACGAACATGTCAACCTTCAGATGAAACCGCAGCCTTGGCTATGATTTTGATTTGTAAGTAACCTGGAGACAGCTCAGCAAAGTTATTTAGTGTCTCTATGGCAGAAAAACATAGTGGTACCTCCACAAATATTTTGAAGCTTTGTCTGACATGTTGCATGGAGGGACCAAGTCCTTGGAGAGGGACGTTATGCTTGGGAGGGTGGAGGGACGGCGCAGGAGAGGAAGACCCTCTATGAGGTGGATTGATTCAGTGACTGGGGTAATGTGGGATAGGTGTGTGGGAGTCAATGAGGTTCTCTCAAGATAGAGCAGAATTCAGAGCTGTTGTACATGCGGTCGCTATGAGTTGCAAGCAACTTGATGGCACATAACAAAAACAAACAACTTAAATCAAGATCGGATGCTTGGTATCCCTAATGGACAGTTCTACTCTGTCATATGGGGTTGCTATGAGTAGGAACAAGTTTGGCACCAATGGGTTAGTTGTAAAGCAATTTGATGCACAATAATATATTTTATACAACAGACTGGCAAAGTAGTGGAAAAATGTATAAAATGCTCATTCTGCTTCTTGATTTTCTTTTTCCCTACACTTCAGACTTACTCCTCCCTCTTACTGTTAAGTTGCTTTGGCTTCTCAAGGTCCAAATATACCAATAAATTACACTGCTATGAGCAGAACTGAACTCATAACAGTCCTGCAGGAGCGAGTAAAACTGTCCCATAGCATTTCTTGGCCTGTGAATCTTTATGAAAGAGGACTGTCATTGCTTCTTCCTGTGGAGTAGCTGATGGCTTCAGACTACAAACTTTTCATTCCATGGCTGGCTTCAAACTATATCATCAATAGCTCTTAAAGTCTCCAAATCATCAATACCTTTTAAACGTATTTGTCCTCAGTTTCTGTCAAGCAGAGGAAAATGAGAGTCTTTTAAGGTACAATTGCAGAACTCCAGTGGGACAAATTCAAATAGTTAATAGAGACATTTAAGATCTCCATTTAAAAATTTTAGAAAATGTATCCTCACATGAAACTCGAGATTTGCACCAGGTCTCTGTTCAAAGTAAGAATTTATAGAGCCTGATGTTCTTGATAAATCAGGAAGGATGTGATTTAACATGTAAGGTCAACAGAAGCTTCTCATAACCATCATATTACATGTTTCTTTGGGGCTCCACCCTTGCTTCATGTTCTATTTGTATGGAAAAACTGATATACTTTGACTAGAAGAAAGCAAAGCTAAGATCCATTGTTGTTCCAGGATGATATATATTAATCAAGTTATAGTTATATGTTTGTGGTGGTGTTATGTACTATTAAGACAGAATCGACTCATAGTTGAATCTCCAGCCAGTTTTCAGAGGCAGTTAAGATTGAACAGTTGGACATTGCCCACCTTTCTCCTTCAGAACAAGTGGTGGACTTGAACCACCTGCCCTGGGTTGGCAGCTCAACTCCTTCCCACTAAGCTACCAGAACTGTGACAAATTAAATCCTTTCTGAATCACCTGTTTCATAGGAATAAAACAGTGACTGTGATGAAATAAAGCAGAGAAAACAGAGTGGCTTTGCCACTGCCTCAGTCGAACACAAAGAGGAACAAATTGTGGAAAATGATGCTATTTGAGGACTTTTCACTTTGCTTCATATATCAAAGCATTTTGTAAGAACTCAGTTCTGCAAAAATACTTTCTCCCTAATGGAAGTGTTCTACTTGTTAGAGCTATCACCCCTCCCAACTACCACAGGAGTCCTTTTCTTTCCCCATTGTTTTGTCTTTCAAAATGAGAAAATTTTTTTAAAGTTAGCTCTGAAATCAGAGAAAATAAGCATCCTTTACTGCTACTTCTCTACTGCATGGTTCAAAATAAAAAAAGATTGAGTCAGGATGCATCCTTTTATCTTTCAATCTGTATGCTGAACAGATTCTTCAAGAAGCTGTACTCTATGAAGAATGTGGAATCAGGATTGGTGGGAGTTTCATCAACAATCTGTATTATGCAAATGACAGGGAACTGAAGACTTAAACATTTGCTGAAGAAGATCAAGGACTGCAGCCTTCAACATGGATTGCATCTCAGCATCAAGAAAAGAAAAATTCTCACTATCGGGCCAATAGGCAGAAGTATGATAAATGGAGAAAAGCTCAACAGTGTTAACAATTTCATCTTGATCAGATCCACAATCAACATTATTGGAATCAGCCATCAAGAAATCAATAGATGTGTTGCGTTGGGCAAGTCTGCAGTCAGGAGCCTCTCCAAAGTGCTGAAGAGCAAGGATGTCAGTTTAAAGATAAATGTGTGCCTGATCTAAGTAAGCCATGAGGGTTTTGTTTGGGTTTGTTTTTATTTTTTTAATTACTTGCTATGCATCTGAGAGTTGGACAGTAAATAAAGTCAACAGAATAAGAATGATCCCTTTATTTGTGTTGCTGGAGAAAAGCTCTAAATATTCCATGCCAAAAAACAACAAAAAAATCCCTGTGTCTTGGAGAGAATGTCATCAGTCAGGATGCTCCTTTCATGGTCAGCAAGAGAGAGAAAGGCTCTCATAGAGATGGATGGAAACAGTGACTGGGGCAATGGAAATGAAGGAGATTGTGAAGATGGAGCAGGAAGGGCAAAGTTGAGGTCTGTTGTTTGTGGGGCTGTTAAGAGTTATAGTCAACTAGGCATCACATAACAACAGTGCAACAAGAGTATTGGCGGGAGAATTAAAGAAACGTCTTGTTGGAAAAGGCAAAGTTGACATATTCACATAGGTATTGTGGCTAAAGTCGAGGAGAATGGGAATCCCATTATGTGAAACCTATACTTGGGCCAGGAGGCAGTGGTCAGAACAGAGTAAGGAAACATTGCATGGTTCAAAATCAGGAAGGAGTGCACCAGGGATGTGCTCTGTTTCCATATCTTTTCAATCTATATGCAGAGCAGATCAGTCAGGAAGCTGAGCTTCAGGGAGGAATGTGGCATCAGGATTGGAGGAAGACTCATCAACAACCTGCCTCATGCAGATGGCACAGCCTTGCCTGCTAAGCGGAGGAGGACCTGAAGCACTTGCTTCAGAAGGTCAAGGACTGTAGTCTTCAATATGGATTGAAGCTCAATATAAAAAAAAAAGATTCCTTCCACTGGGTGAAATGGCAGCACCATGATAGATGGAGAAGAGATTGAGGTTGTTAACAATTACACCTTGCTCAACTCCACAATCAATGTTCTTAGCACCAGCAGTCAAGAAATCAAGAGATCAACTGCATTGGGGAAACTTGCTGTCAGGGATCTCTCCAGAGTACTGAGAAACAATGATGTCAATCTAGAGATTATGGTGCTGGAGAAGAGTCTTGAACATACCACGGACTCCCAAGAAAACAAATAGGTCTTTCTTGAGAGGGTGAAACCAAGTTTCTCCTTGAAGGCTAAGATTCTGAAGCTCCCACATACTTTGGACACATGGTCAGAAGGGACCAGTCTGTGGAGAAGGGCATCGTGCTCAGAAGGGTGGAGGAACAGCACAGGAGAGGAAGACCTGGGATGAGATGGACTAGTAATTAGGGTCAATTGGGGTAGGTGTTGTACATAGGGTCATTATGTGTCACAGGCGACTAGATGGCACATAACAAAACAATACAACAGACTGGTTAAATAAGCAGTTAAGTAAGTGGGTTGTTTCTGAAGGCAGAGGAATAGGCAAGGTGATGAACACACAATGCACATATATAATACAAATAGTTCCAGCCGTACAACATAAATATCACATTCACTGTTCTTTGGTTTAGGTTTTGCTTGTTGTGTTCCTGTTTCAGTTTACATAACGGAGATTCAGGAAACATCTATGTTCAGATTCTAAGTTATGTAATTTTTCCAACCATCAAAATAAATGCCAATCAGATTTGTAAAAAGAAAGGCAATAAGAATGAAAACGATTTTTAAATCTTTAAGAAGTCCCCAACTTACATCAGAATGGATTGGTGGAGTCTTCAGATGGAACCTCTGTCATAAGTTGGGGACTGCCACTTCTTGCCACCAGGCCACCAGAGCTCCCTTAGTAGATCTAAATTATACTATTTACCAAGAACAATCTGGTGGCTTAGTGGCAAGAACCTGCACTGCGATCCCTAAGGCACACGGTTTGAGGCCACAAACTGCTCTGTGGGAGAAGGATGGGCAGTCTCCTCCAGTGCAATTAACATTGGAAAACCCACAGAAAACCCACCAGAGAGTCAGCTATACGTTGGTTCCAGCTTTACAATACACAACAACCACCAAGCTTGATGTCTTTTCCCAGGGAATGGCCCTTCCACACAACATGTCCAAGGAGTATGAGGTAAAGTCTTACCATCTTTACTTTTAAGTAGCATTCTGGCTGCACTTTAAAAAACAAATTTTTTTTCAAAAGTAAAACAGAGGGTTATAAAAGAAATTGGAAGACCTTCAAAAAAAAAGAATTGACACAGTGGCCCCAACAATGGGGTAAAAAATAAGAATGAGTGTGCTTTGAGATGGCCCAGGCCCAGGCAATATTGCTTTCCATCACACATAAGGTTGCTGTGAATTAGAATAGACTCAGCCTTCTCTAAAAACAACTGTGCAGCAGATGCACTGTAAGGTCTTGAGGCACAGATGTGGTTCTTTAAGGGGTTCACAACACTCTAAGAGAGATGCAAGGCACACAGTTTGCTTGACCCTAGAGTGTGAGGAGCAGTGGATTCTCTCTGGCATGGAGAGGGCTTCCTGCAAAGGTGGAATCTACAAGGCTCACTTTATTCATCAGCTCAAAGACGCCAAAGAGGCATGTGTGAAGTAAAAGGCTATAGTGTACAGGGGGATTGGTACCAGTGAAGGAGTTTTTCTTTAGCTTTTCAAGGAGAGGAGCAAATGGGGGGGGGGGAGTGGGCAGGGAGAAAAGTGCAACAATGAATGAATGGAATTCCAAAATCTCTGTAGATGTTCATTGAAATAAAAAATAAATAAATTAATTTTTTTTTAAAAAAAGAGGCTATAGTGTGAATGAAGGGAGTGGCTTGGAAAGAAAGGACTTCATGGTTACTAGAGTGTGAGTAGAATTAGATCATTTGAGTGACTTTGTGCTTTAGCTGAGATTGCATCCAACATACCAAGAAGGAGCTCACATGCGTTGTAACATTCAATCAAAACCAAGAATATTTACTGTTCATCTTTTATCTCTGAGCAATACGTACACGTTTGATTTTTAAATAGTAAAAATGTAGTGGGAAATACATGCATTTCGGATTATCGATTCATTGGAACAAAATGTCGCTAACTTCTAAATTGATAATTAATTACCATTTAGCCATGATAAATGGAGACGTTGAAGTTCTCCTTAAGGTTTTATTTCTTTAAGAGAATTTTATGTCTTTTTAGAACCTAATGTCATAAATGTAATCATTTAAAAATGCTTTCCTGTAGCTCAACGGTGACTAAAACCTATATGATAACTTGTCATTGCACCTCGTTCTGTGAGAATAACTTCGGAGGTGCAAGAACACTTATTTTCAGCACTTGGAATGTGTCAAATGTGTTAATACTCCAGAATTTGTGAAGTTTACCTTCCCCTTTCCTCATCCCACCTGGGTTCTTGGTGAGTGTAAGTGTTATGTTTTCAGTGATAAAGGTTTTTTGTCCTCAACCAGAAAACCATGTGTGCCAAAGGGGTGACTCAAAGATTCTGTTCTCTACCTCTGAGAGTTACTGGTTAAAGTTCACAGGGCATTGCCTTCATTTACAAATCACCCCAGAACCAGTCTCTGAAGTTACACTGAGAATATCTTTGCTCTTAGAAGTCCTACTAATACTCTTCATCATGGAGTCAGAATAGACTCAGAGCTAATCTTCATGTAGGTTTTCAATGTTTGTAAATTGCATGGAAAGAGATTGCTCATCTTTCTCCCAAGAAGCAGCTGGTGGGTTAGAACCTTACTTTTGAGTTGGCAGCTCAACTCTCTATCTACTAAGCTACCAGAGTTCCCGACAACATTTACTCAAAGTAATCAATAAAATAAAGTCACTAAGCAGGAAAGCTGACTTTTAGTAAGATTGTGATGCAGGTCACTGTTTTCACTATATTCTCACTTCCCTTTAATAGACACTGAAGCCTGAATAGACAAATGAGTTGTGGTGATGCTGTTGATGATACAATAGGCCGTAGAGTTGGAACCAGCCCGTAGCTGATCCTCCACCGGGTTTTCAGAGACAGTAACTGTACCAGAAGAGATTGCCCATCCTTTCCCCATACAACATCAAGTGAATTTGGGATGGCAGCTCAGATTCTTACCACTAGACTACCAGAGCTCCCTGTGAAACAAGCAGCATACTAAAATTTTAGAAGTGACTCAATAAACTCAGATAAACTGGAAAAAGTGGCAAGCTTGTTCGTGTTTTCCACAAATAATTAGAAAACCCTTGATAAGTGTGCACCTTTAAGAACTATCTATATGGAAGGGATAAAATGAACAACAAATTAAAGCATTAGATAGGAGTCTTCCATCAACAGTGAGTCTATGCTAACAGAAGGAGGAACTACTCAGAAAAAAGATGGTTGAACCCCTACAAGAACGTAATCCAGGTAACTGTGTTGTATATGTGGGAACTTTCTTTTTTGCCATGTCTATTTACAACATCTGTGTTTCATTGATTGTGCAAAGGCGTTTGACTGTGTGGATCACAACAAACTGTGGCTGATTCTGAAAAGAATGGGAATCCCAGAACACTTGAACGTGCTAATGTGAAACCTTTACTTGGACCAAGAGACAGTCATCAGAACAGAGCAAGGAAACATTGCATGGTTCAAAACTGGGAAGGGAGTACACCAGGGATGTGTCCTGTCTCCATATCTTTTCAACCTGTATGCAGAACAGAATATCTGGGAGGCTGGGCTCTATGAGGAGAAATGTGGTGTCAGGATTGGTGGAAGATCTATCAACAATCTGCGTTATGCAAATGACACAACCCTGCTTGCTGAAACTGAGGAGGACCTGAAGCACTTGCTGCAGAGGATCAAGGACTGCAGCCTCCAATATGGATTGAGGCTCAATGTCAAGAAGACAAAGATTCTCACCACTGGACCAATTGGCAGCATCAGGATGGATGGTGAAGAGATTGAGATTGTTTATAACTTTAGTTTGCTTGGCTCCACAGTCAACACTCTTGGCACTAGCAGCCAGGAAATGAAAAGACATATTGCGATAGGCAAGTCTGCTGTTAGGGACCTCTCTCCAAAGTATTGAAGAGCAATGGTGTCTCTCTGGAGACTAAGGTGTGTCTGATACAGGCCATGGTCTTTGCAATCACTTGTTATGCATCAGAGAGTTGGACAATGACCAAGGAGGATAGAAGGAGAATTGATGCCTTTGAGCTGTGGTGCTGGAGAAGAGTGTTGTGGGTACCATGGACTGCCAAGTAAACAAACACATTCATCCTGGAGAGGGTTAAACCAGGCTACTCCTTGGAGGCAAGGATCCTGAGGCTTCGTCTGACGTACTTCGGACATGTTATAAGGAGGGACCAGTCCTTAGAGGGGGACATCATGCTTGGGAGGGTGAAGGGACAGCACAGAAGGGGAAGGCCCTCTATTAGGTGGATTGATTCAGTGGCTGGCATAGTCGGGATGGGTGTATCAGAGACAGTGCAATTCGCACAGGACAGAACAGAGTTTAGGGCTGTTGTAACATAGGGTCGCTATGGGTCGCAAGCAATTTGATGGCACATAACAACAACAATAACATTTACAACAGTAAAAATAAACTATGCCAATAAGAACTATCATTGTTGATGTTGTTAGGTGTTGTCAATTTGAGTATGACTCAAAGCAACCTTATGAATAAAAGATATGAACCCTGTTCTATCCTGCACCGTCCTCACACTTCCTGACACACAAGAGCCCATTGCAGCAGTCACCATATCAATTCACCTGATTGAAGGTCTTCCTCTCTTTCACCAACCCTCTACCTACCTAAAAATTCATCAAAATACCATTTTAAAAGTGCCACAATGACATCTTACTGCTCCAGTGAGTAGGAAATGTATCTCCTCCTCCACACTGTCCTTCAAAATCTAATTTTATTTCAATTCTTATTTAAAGTAAAATTTTAAAATCTCTGTGATATGATAACTTCTATGGACCTTTTCCCCAAGAGAAAGATAAAATTTGTAAATATTTTTTTATCTCTTTGAGTGACTCCAATCTGTCTTCCCTCGGCTGCCTTTTTGAGGGACCGTGCAATTCCTAGATCCTCTTTAGACTCACTCTCTTTGAGGTGGGGCTGTCAGACACGCTTCTCCTCTTCCATGCCAGGCTAGCTTCGGAGTGTCTTAATTCTAACTTGTCACTTTCTCCAGACAGACCCACTGATCCTTCTTGCTTTTAGGGGCTTGTCTGCCAATCACTACAAAAATGGCAAGTGAGTTCCAAAAATAATGATAGCATAATATGACAGTTACAAAGCTAGGGTTCTAGCTCCTTTGGTGAGTGGATTTGTTGGAAAACACTAGATCTTTTCTGATTAGTTTGTGGGTGAAATTCTTTCTCTTCCTTTCTAGGAAGACGATCTTGGGTGATACAAATAGTAAATGCACTTAGCTACTAATTAGAGAGTGGAATCCATTAAAGCCACCTCAGGAAAAAGGCCTGGCAATGTACTTCTGAAAAATCAGCCTTTGTAAACTTTTTGGAGCAAAATCTCTGTCATACATGGTGTTATTAGAAATAAGAATTGACTACATAGCAATTGGTTTCTTTATAGGAAGCAATTGGTTTTATTTTAGTGTGTGTGTGTGTGTGTGTGTGTGTGTGTGTTGCAAATATACCCAATAAAACATTAAACTGTTATACCATTTTTTTGCACCTACAGCTCATGAATAATAGTTACTACTTCTCATTGTATCATGATTCTCACTAGCTCTGCCTTTATTGGTTCATCACCATTAGTTTATACTCTCTGCTTTTTAAAGTCCATACCTGTCCTTTAGAGCTGTGTTGACACTTCAGTCTCTTCTAGGTACTTTTGTAGGGCAAATGCTAAAAGCAGGGAACTCTAGAGGCCTAGTGAGTGGGGCGATCGCTGCCAACTCCAAGACAGGGAGTTCAAATTCATCAGTTGCTCATCAGGAGAAAGATGAAGAATCTCCTCTCATGCAATTTACAGTCTCCAAAACCCATTGGAGGGTCAGCTGTGAGTTGCATCAGACTCAATATTTTTAGGCTGACTAGTCACTGTTCGTGGAAGGAGGAGTGGCATCCACTTCCGTAATAGCTTGCCTCCGGAAACCCTATGAACCTGGAGAGAGGATGAAAGGCACCCAAGCGTTGAGGACTCTCCTTTATAGGGCACTTAACAACAACAGTCACTATTCGGATGGCTCAGGTCCCACTCAGATGTAGGCATTTTCTCATGTGATCACTACAATTACTCCCTGCTCTCTTCCTCAGAAATAAATAAATGTCATCAAGTTCCTGCAAAATAAAGCTAATAATTTAAAAGCCGCTAGATATAAGGGTTATCATTAAGGAAAGGGCTTATCCATTCATAAAACACTTAATGTTAAGCAACTAAGAGTGAAAAAGACCGTACACTACAAATGTGTGTTTGTGTGGGTGTATAAATATTAGAAACTTATTGTATTTGAAATGTTTAGAAAGCCATTACGAGTTTTCTCCTTGTCATTCTATCTTTTCTATCTTTTAGTCTTCTTTCAACCAACTTCAATGGATCACAGTGCATCTCTTCAGCTTTAAGTGATCATCCTGAGTTCTTGAACTAAATGCTCACTCCGCTTCTCAACCTGAATTTCATCCTTTCCTCCCATCATTGTTTAGGCTCTTTCTCCATCACTTTTCCACATATGGTTGCCAGATTGAGTACATAGGAACACCAGACACACAGTTAAGTTTTATTTTAGGCAAACAACAAATGAATTTTTAGTGTAAGTATGTCCCAAATACTGAATGGAACTTACACTAAAAATGCACTTCTTGTTTATCTGATTCGAATTTGATTGGACATTTGTATTTTATATGGTAGCTTCCTCCATCCCAACTCATCTCCTTGACATGTATTAGTCCTCTAGTTTACTGACATCCCTCAATTTAAAGAACATTTTCTTTGTTCTGTAATTGTAGTCATACTACAGGGGTTGAATGCTAAAGGCTCCATAGGAAACAACTCCCTGCTAGGGAGTACTATTTATTCCTTTTTGACAATGACTTTATTGGTTGAATGGGGCATGCCAGCCATTGCTACCCCCACATAATACCTGTCACTTCTGAAGAATGTGAGGTGTAGGACTGTTTCTCTTTTCTCATTGATTTGAATTTTTTATTTGGTCTTTCAGTAAAACAAAACCCTGTAGGTCAGATCCACCTATCATCTGTCCTGGTCCCTGGCTTGTGTTTTATTCTTGTGAGCAAAGAAATGATGATACTTTTGCTAGCTACCAGGCACGGGCTCTCCAGGATCTGTGACAATAATACACAAAAAATAAAAGTCTGCAGGAGATTTGAATACTAAATTTTACACTTTTTTAAAAAAAAAAAGCAAAAAACCAAGGAAGAATGCTATTTTAAATAGTATTTCCATTGTCTTACATAGAGTGCAATCTGGTTTGTCTTAGAAGTAATACCTTGGAAAATCAGTGCTTCAAAACTGCATGAAGCCGTTCAGTCATGGTCAGAGAAAAGAGATCAGAACAGACTGCGATTTTTTAAATGTGAGTGTAGACACCTGGAATGGGAAACACAGAAGACATACAGTGAACTCTCTCATGAACACAACAATGTTGTTGTTATGTGCCATCGAGTTGCCTGTGTCTCATAGCAACTCTATGTACAATAGCTCTGAAGACTGCTTTATCCTGAAGCATTCTCACTGTCACAGACACATCTACCTCCTTTACCCCAGTTACTATGTAGATTAATCTCCTACAGGGTCTTCCCCTCCTGTGCTGTCCGTCCACCCTTCCAGGCATGACATCCTTCTCCAAGAACTGGTCCCTCCTGGCCACAAGCCCAAAGCATAATCCCTCCTGGCCACATACCCAAAGCAGGTGAGACAAAGTTGCAAATTCCTTGCCCCCAAGCTTGATTTCATCCTTTCCAAGACAGACTTGTTTGTTCTCTTGGAAATCCATGGAAGGAGGTCATAAACCCAATGTAAGGAGACTGAATTGTGGCCAAAGTTGTAAAAGTGACACACATTCAAAGAAGTGAGGTTGACTACATCTTTGAACCAGGCACTACTGATTATGACTCGGCCAGTCAAGAGATTTGGCTGCTATGCACACAACACACACACACACACA
>NW_006399981.1:4146999-4150021 GCF_000299155.1 Elephantulus edwardii
ACACACACACACACACACACACACACACACACACACATCTTGTTTTCTAAGAAAGAAATTAAGTTTCCAACAGGGTGTTAGTCCATTATTTTACCCATTTTGCATCTAGTTCCAGGGCAGCCACATTTCACAAATCCAGGTCTGTTCTGGGTGCTCTTTGCTGGCTCTGATAGAAATGGGAAAGCCCTGGGAGGAAAAGGTCTCTGGTTCTCTCTTCCTGAGAGCTGTCTAGTCTGAGCTTCTGTATTGCCATCCTGAGTTCAACAGATACCACAGTTATCATGGAGAGGGGTGAACACTAAATGTGCAATTTATTTGATGCAACGCTTTCATAAGTACGCTATCGTGCCAACTGATACCATTTCTCATTCTAAATGCAACTGTAATTGGAATATGTTATCACTAATATTTGAAATCAGCGATTTCTAAAGCAGTTGAATATGCAGCTGCTGTGAAATGTGCTCGCAGATTAGCAAAATGTCAGAGCTGCTTTCAAAGAAGACTGTCTTCTGGGACACCATTTATTCTTTCCCATAACTTTAATGAGATTACCTCCAACTGTAGCTAATGTTCTAAAGTCAGGTTAGCCATAGAATAAAAGCTGTAATATTTCCACTGAAGATGGTTACCTCTAAGACAGGTAACAGGCAGTGAAAATTCCATGAAACCTACCTGCTGTGTCCATCAAGAAAGCCTTTCTAGACATAGCATTTGGATTCACAGAGAAATGAGGTGCAGATCACATGAATATTCCCCGGGAGGAGAATCTAAAATAAGAAAGCTCTTGATACCATGTGTGTGTTAACTTCATTTGAGGGGAATCTCCCAAGGGCTCTATGGCTCTGAAATCTACATATGGCTTCTTAGGTGTCTGGGGACAGTACAGAGAATTCCTTGCAAAGCAGGTGACCAAAATCAAAACCAAAATTGTATAAAATCAAAGTACACGTGCCTTTGGATACTCAAAGGGAAAGTTCTCAGACCAGGGATGTGAGGCTTCAAACACCTAATCCCAGGTTAAGAAATGAGGCTGCCCTGACAGACAAACTAAATGCATTGCTATCTTAATTATCTACGGCTGCTATAACCTCAAGTGGATGGCCTTGGAAACCAGAAATTTATGTTCTTACCACTTAGGAGACTGTTGTTGTTATGTGCTATCAAAGCTGCCTGCAACCAATAACAACCCTATTGCAGAAGTTCTGAACTCTGCCCTTTCCTGAGCCAGTCTCCCTGATTCCAACACACCAGCCTCCATTACCCCAGTTTCTGTACTATCTGTACCGAATTCAGGATGAAAGCTCTAGAAGAAGCCTCACATTCCTTGGAGATGTCTCTGTGTCTTGGCCTTCCCAATGTTAAGGAATTTCCTTGTGCAGGCATGTGGGCCCCAAACAACGCACTCCACTCCTGGCAATTGTTTCTTGATGATAGGCAGCTCATCTTACTTTCCTCCCCTTTAATCTCTAGTGAAAGAAAAAGTCTTCTAGACCTTCTGGAGGTTCCCTTTGTATCAAATCAGGGCTATGGTGGGATTAAAGGTTGTTACATTCCACTCTTATTCCTTTTATAACCATTCAGTTTATCAGATAAGGGGGGATTCTTACAATAGCTTCCACATTATTGTCTACATGCGTTTTGTGGGGACACAATTCAATTTCTGACAATTTCCTTTAGCAACTAATGTCTAATACAGACTTTGGTGTACCTTAGTGGAAACTCAGACCTGGTTTGTTGCTCATTACTTTGTAACTTTTTAGCTTTTCTGAATCTCCCTTTAATAGTTCACTTTTAAAGATGCAAGAGGAAGTAGAGTCTCAGAGGGAAGTGTTCACCCCGCTGCTAGCTCAGCAGAATTCCTTCCTCTATTTCAGATGACATCTTCTTTCCAGTCCTAGCAGAGAACTCTAAAGAGCCAAGTCAAAAATTGCTCATCCAAGAATTAGGAAGATCATAGACTACACTATTCCTTAGGAAAAAATAAAAATAACTCTTATTAACCATTTGTGGTTGAGTCAAATATGACTCATGGCGGTCCCATGTGTACCAGAAATATGCTCCATCGGGTTTTCAAAGGCTGATTTTTGCAAGTAGATTGTTGGACTTGTCATCTGAGGTGCCTCTGGGTGGACTCACACCTCAACGTTTATGTTAGTAGTCAGGCTTAATAACTGTTTCCATCAGCCAGGTACTCTGAATAGTTTTACAGCCTCTAGTAATTTCCAGATCAGAGTCACAGAAACTGCTTCTATTTACCTCTAGTTGTTGCTGCTGTTGTTTTTGTTGTTGTATGCCATTGATTCAAACCAACCCATAGCTGACCCTCCAGCAGGTGTTCAGAGGCAGTAAATCACTTGGGAGTTGATTGTCCATCTTTCTCCTCTGGAGCAGATGGTAGATTCTAATCTTGTCCCTTTGGGATGATAGTGTAATTCCTTACCACTACGCCACCAGCAGGGCCTCACAAGTTAGAATTTATTAGAAAGCATATAACAACTACATAGAAGTTAAGGTGAACATGAATGACCAAGTCTCAAGAAGATTCAGGATGCAGGAGGTCTCTGAAGCAATTCATATCAGGAGTTCAAATGTCCCTGTGATAGTCTTTATGCCTTTCATCTGTTTTGTTTTATGCTTTCATTCTAGAATACTCTTCACATGGAAGTGCAACACGTGCAACTTCAGAAGAAGGATCGAGCTCATGCCTAGGGATTACCGTTTCTAATGATCACAGGATATGGACTTATTGGCCAAGCTTCAGTCAAGAACCACGAGGCTCCTCATGTGGTCATGGAAGAAAATGGAAGATTAGGAAAATGAGTTCTGTAGAGATTTCCCAGAAGAGAAGTGCTATATGTTGTTATTGTTGCTGTTGTTGTTATGTGCTGTCAAGTTGCCTGCGACTCATAGCGACCTTTTGTACTATATCCCTAAATTCTGCCCTATCATGTGCCAATCATATTGTCTCTGACACACCTACCCCCATTACCCCAGTCACTGAGTCAATCCATCTTATCAAGGG
>NW_006399981.1:4150121-4161162 GCF_000299155.1 Elephantulus edwardii
CATAGCAAGTGATTATAAAGACCATGGCCTGTATCAGGTGCACCTTAATCTCTAGACTGACTATAAAGATGACTTATAAATCTCTCTGTAGAGCTTATTTATGTATCTTTATCTTTGAAATGAGCACCTTGGACATATAGGTGATCTCTTTTGCCTTAACCTTACTGACTTAACCTTGTCTCTGCAAGCAACCCTATACTCAGTTCTCATAATGAGCTCTGAAAGAAGGCATTGATGAGAAGTGAAAGTGCCTTGGTCAGCATGTCGTTTGTTTGTTATGTGCATTTCTATAATGCTCTTCTCCTTCAGTAGGTTTCTAAAAAGACACACCCAAAATCTGGGTAAGTAGGAAGCCAGACACTTATCAATGGCATCAAGATTTGACTTGTTAATTCTTTTCACTGTCAAGAGATCTGTTTACTGAATGTAAGTACTTTCATAAGAAATTCAAAGGAAAAATATTAAAATGATGAGAATGAAAGACTCTGAGCATAATAACATTTATGGCCATTATGTGGCCTAGTGGTAAGAAACTGCGGCAATCCCAAAGGCACACAGTTCAAAATCACCAGCTGCTCCCTGGAAGAAGTATAGACAATTTTCTCTTGTGCGATTTACTGTATCTGAAACCCACTGGAGGGTCAACTATGGGTCAGTTCTGACCCATGCCCACAACAGCAACAATAAGTGTCTACTCGGAAACCCACCAAAAGAATTGCTGGTTTTTAATGAGAAAAGAGTGAATGTACAGATTCTTCTTGGTATATCAGAAAATTTTGATTCCTGACAACATGTTGTTGTTTACCATAGAGTCTGAACCGATGCTCACCATCCGAGGGGTTTTCAAAGGCAATTAATTGTATGGGAGGAAACTGCCTGACCTCCCTTGGAGCAGCTAGTGGCCTCAAACCACATGCCTTCTGGATTGCAGCGCAGCTTCTTGCCACTAGGCCACCAGAGCATATACTGCTGTTAAAATATTCACCATTCTTTAAAGCCTCCAAATTTGCTTGCTAGTTTCACTGAATGAGTTTAGTAATATAATTCATATTTATGTGTGTGTGTGTGTGTGTGTGTGTATGTACACACATGTGTGTCTGTGTTTGTGTATATATATATCTCAAGAAAAAGACAATTATTATTGAATCAATTCCAATTCATGGTGATTCCATGCATCACAGCTGAGCTTTCAGGGGGGAGTTGAGTTTTCAGAATAGATTGCTAGGCTTTTCTTAAGTGATGCTTCTGGACGTACTCAAACTATTACCATTTCACTTAGCCCCCAACAACATTAAACATTAAGTGTTCATACCGCCTAGAGACTCTTGTGTGTGCGCTTACATCATTTGATGTCCACAATGAGCTCTGTGTGATAGGACTTCATACAATCTAGATGCTGTGCAAACATATTATATGCAGGTTGTTGTTGCTGTTAGGTACCGTTGAGTCAAGTATGACTTATAGTGACCCTATGAACAGCTGACCCAAGCCATGTCCTATCCTGTGTCATCCTCATTATCTCTGACACACTAGAGCCCATTGCTAAAGTCACTGGGTAAATCCCTCTCCTTGGGGGTTTTCTTCACCTTCACTGCCCCTCTATCTTTCCAAGTACAAGGTCCTTTTCCAAGGAATAACTTCACATAGTTACATGTCCAAAGTACAACAGAGGAAGCTTCACCATTTTACCTCCAAGAACTACTCTGGTACTTTTTTAGTAACTCTTGAAAGAGCTGTTTTTAAGAGTACAGCAAATGTGGAGATTCTTTTTTTTTTTTTCTTTCTTTCTGTGTTTTCTTCTTTTTTAATTGATATTTTAATCAAAGTTTATAAAGAGCCTGGGTTTCCAATCCTTCATTGTTGCCATATTTATGTGTCTTTTGGTGGTCCATGGGATATTTACCACAACTCAATGATATCAACGCTTCTCCTGTCATCCTGATTCTTCATCCAGCTCTTTAATGCGTAACAGGTGACTGAGAAGACTGAATCAGATGCACTTTAGTCTTCAAACTGGCATCATTGCTCTTCATCCTATTAGAGCAGTCTCTGATAAGTAGACTTAGCCATTGCGATACATCTTCTGATTTCTTTACTGCTGGTACCAAAAGTGTTGCTTGTTGATCCAAGCAAGGTGAAATAATTGATAGCTTCAATCCCTTCTCCATCTATCAGTGTTGACTGTTGGTCCTGCAATGAGGACCTTCGTTTTCTTGATGATGAGATGTAATCTATACTGAAGGCTGTAGTCTTTGCTCTTCTGCAGCAAACGTTTCATATCCTTTTGTTTTCAGCAAAGTACTTTCCATGTTATGTATAGGTCAATAACTGTACAATGTGTGATGCTAAAATCTATGGTTGTCTAGTGGTCAGAGACTGTAAGGGAGCACACACATACTACATTATAGAAATTTTCCTTCAAACTACTGGCTTTTGTGCAGTGAAACTATTATACTGATTAACCAAATAGCCCAAGGTCTCCCAAAATAGATTTGTTCACAATTTAATATATACATTTTTATTTCTCTCTACTCTGGCATAAATGTTTGTTCTTAACGTTAGGGCAAAAATAAGATTATACCAATTCATATAACTATAACTTGGTTTTAAACTTAAATATACCATATTCCTCCAAAACTAGATAAGTACACACTTTTTTTATAGTTGTGTAGTTAGTCCATGGGGAGTTAACCCAAAGGCATGCTTAGCTGGTGGTTCAAATCCTCCAGCAGCAGCTTTATGGGAGAAAGGTGAGCAGTCTCCTTTGTGATTGATAGCCCTGGAAAAGCCACTGGAGAGTCAGCACTAAGTCAGTTCTGATTCAAAGGCAACGAGTATGAGTTTTTAGTATAACGTCATTGTTGTCGTGTACCGCTTAGATGGAACTGACCCATAGCTGGAACTCCAGTAGGTTTTCAGAAGCAGTTAATTGCAAGGGAGGAGCCGCCAGACTTCCATAGAGTTAGTCTAGTAGAAATATTTCATAGCTTACAAAAACTTTCCCTATTGATAGACATGCAGATTGTTTCAAGGATTTTGTCATTGTTATTATGAGCCCTTGAGTCGAATGCAATTGATAGGCCACCCTACGTACAATAGTTCTGAATCCTGCCCTATCCTGAGCCAGTCTCACTGCCTATGGAACACACCTACCCTCATTAACCTAGTCACTGTGTCAATCCATCTCATTCAGTGTCTCCCTCTCCTGTGCTATCACTCCATCCTTCCAGATATGGTGTCCTTCTTGTAGGTTTGGTCCCTCCTGGCAACATTCCCAAAGTATGTCAGAAGAAGCTTCAAAATCCTTGCCTCCAAGGTGAAACTTGGTTTCACCCTCTCCAGTACAGACCTGTTTGTTCTCTTGAAAGTCCATGATATGTTCAATACTCTTCTCCAAAACCACAACTCAAAGGCATTGATTCTTCTTTTGTCCTCTATAGTCTTAGTCATTGTCCAGCTCTCTGATGCATAGCAAGTAATTAGTCTCTAAACTAACATCATTGTTCCTTAGTACTCTGAAGAGGTCTCTAACAGCAGATTTCCCCATGCAATTAGTCTTTTGATTTCCTCACTGCTGATGCCAAGAGTATTGATTGTGGACATAAACAAACTGAAATTGTTAATAATCTCAATCTTTCCTGCATCTTTATGGTGCTGCCAATTGGCCCTGTGGTGAGAATCCTTGTCTTCTTGATGTTGAACTTCAATCCATATTGATGACTTCAGTCCTTGACCTCGGCAGCAAACATTTTAGGTCCTTTTCCATTTTGGCTAGTAAGGTTTTGTTAACTGCATAATGCAGGTTGTTGATGAGTCTTCCTCCAATCCTGGTACCACATTCCTCCTCATAAAGCCCAGCCTCCAGACTTGGATTAGTACTTCAGTTCCTTCAGTTTAAGGAATGCCAAGTGAGTTAGTTCCTTTTGATTTTCTGACTCCAGCTCTTTGCACATTTCATTATAATACTTAGCTTTGTCTTCCTGAGCTACCCTTGGAAATCTTCTGTTGAGCTCCTTAACTACCTGAATGCTTTCCTTTACTTTGGCTTCTCAGTGCTCTAGTGCAATATTCAGAGTCTCTTCTGACATCTATGTCAGTCATTTCTTAAAACACTTGTGTGAAAAAAATATATATTTAAATCATAAACCACAAAACCAAACTCACTGTGACTGAGTTGATTCAAATTCCTGGCAAATCTCCATCATGATTTCTGAGGCTGTAAATCCTGAGAACAAGTTTCTTCAGTCTTCTCTCAGGGAGGGGCTGGAGTTCAGCAAACTTTCAATTTAGCAACCCAACCCGTAACCCACTACATTACCAGTGTGCCTTTCCTAGAAGAGAGATTATCAAAGTGAAATATTTAAATCAATGTGTGGATATGCATTTAATTAACTAATATCACCAGTTATTTGCCAATAAGATTGTAATAAATAATGTAAGTGAATTATTATTTCCCTAAAACTATTGATCAGCTTAGTATTCATCTGTCTGATAGGTAATCAGAGGTATAATGTTTTGTTTTGCACTTTCCTGCCTTCTACTCTGATCATATATTTTTTTACTATATTTATAACACATTTTCTTTTCTAATAAATTACCTGTTCCCATATTTTGCTTTTCTCTCTTGCATTGTTTTGCATGTAGTAAATGTGCTTTGTGTACAGTTGTTGATTTGATTTTTAAATTTTTTATTTGTAGTTAATATTTATCACTGGTGACTTCTTGATAAGGCTGTGTGCTGCCAACTCAAACATGAAGATTGACTAGACCACCAGCTGCTCCACAGGAAAAGATGGGCAATCTCTTCCCATGTAATTTATTGCCTCTGAAAACCCACTAGGGGGTCAGCTATGAGTCTATTTCAACTCAACGGTGCACAATAACAATCTAGTTATTGTTGTATTCCATCGAGGAGAGGAGACTGCCCATCCTTCTTCCACACACCAGCTGGTGGATTCGAACTGTGAGCCTTCAGGATTGCAGCAGAGCTTCTTGTCACGTCAATTTCTTGTTTGGCATGTGTGTCCCAAATGTGTTTTTTCCATATGTGTTTTGGCTTTTTTATGATACTTCTTTAGATAAAACATGGTTTGTTTTTTATTTCTCAATTTTTGTTCAGGTATACTGATTTTTTTTTTCCTTAATGGATTCTGGTTTTTTTTACTTAAGAAATTCTCTCTGCCCTTGTGGATCTATGTAATTCCTGATTTCCCTTCTCCTGATTCCTACTGATTAAATGTTAGCAATTTAATCCAAACAGAGTTTATTTTGTATATGATGTAGCAATCTAGCTTTCACCTAGAAAGCCAGTACTCAGGATGGCATAAAGTAAATCATTCCCCTTTCTCTCCAAACCTCTTACAGGAATACGAGCTTGATGTGTAACCGAATACTTTTTTCCTATGTATATATCATCCTGTGATACTAATGCATGTGTGTTTATGTACACACATATACACAAATAAGTAAACACTGTATGTGTGGCATGATCAGTTTTCATTTTTTTTTTTTTACTTCAGTTTGCTATCTTTACTTAAAATGCTGGAGAGGTTGGGGGAAACTCCAAATCAATGGAATATTTCTACCTCATTTTTATGAAAGACATTGTAGTAGTCATTTTGAGAATTGACAAAGCTGACTTATTAACTCATGGGCCATAAACAGTTCTCAGCTGAAGAGGTCTCCTGGGTAAAACCCTCTGCTGTCTGAGCTCTCCCAGTCCTGCTCTGACAGTGGGCTCCAAACTCTGCAAAGTTCTTTACTCAGCTCCCCAGGGATGCAGTCACAGGATCTACGCCTATCCGTGACCTTCTAGAGTGCCACTTTCAATCAGTCAGTTCTATAGTCCTTCAACATGCTGGCTAGTTTTCTTTTTAATGAGTTGCAGACTTAGATTCTCTAACATTATACAAGAAAAAAGAAGGAGCATTTAAAGAAGTACTATTCTGGTCCTGACCTTCTGGGTACATTTTAATCTGTTTAGGGTGAAGGGGTAGTAAAAAAGTAACTGAAGACTTTTTTTTTCTTCAGTATTTATTGATTTCTCATCAGGCCTTGATTACATAGACAGGTACCACTTAGCCAAACCATATACTTCTGCCATTGCATTTGTCAAGATTTTTAATCTCCCCTCCAAGCTCTTACTGCCACAGCCTCCCTCCCAACTAGGATTCATTCAGTCCTCAAATATGTGTTGACACCATTTTTTACCAAGTATTGTGTTACAGTGCTATGGATCTATATGTTGGTGAACAAAATAGCCCTGGTACTCAGCAGGCGTGAATTTCTGTGTGTAAACTCTCATCAAGTTGTTGGATGTCATCAAGTCGATTCCAACTCATGTGACAGATAAGAGCTACTCCATAAGCTTTTCTTGCCTGTAACGTTCATGGAAGCAAATTCCAAGGTCTTTCTCCCACTGAGTGGGTTGGTTTCAATAGCCAACAGTTTGGTTAGCAGCCAAGCACCACGCTTGAAACACCAGGCTTCCTTATTCTAGTCCTAGATGTGATAGAAAATGTTCATTGTCTTCAATTCTCATTTGAAATGTCTCTCCAACGTTGACACAATTTTTAGCCCTCCTTGTACTCTTCTCCCATAAATAAAAACAGCTCATCATTATTCCTTATCTAGAAAACAAGGTAATTTCTGCCATGTTGTTGCTCTTAAATGCCTTCATGTTGTCTCTGACTCATAGTGATACTGTACACAACAGAACAAAATGCTGCCAATTCCTGCGCTCTTTGTTACAGTCTCTGTGTCAGTCCCTCTTGTTTAAGAGTCTTCCTGTTTTTCATCTATTTTCTGTTTTCATCTGTTTTCCGTCTATTTTTCAACCATGAAATTCTTTTCCAAGAACTGACCCCTTCTGACAACATGCCCCCTATGTGAAACAAAGTCTCACTGCAACAACCTGGGTGAACTTTCAACATAAATGTGTTCTTTTCACAGTTCATGGTATAGTCACTACTTTGCAATCACCACAATTCAAAGACATCAATTCTTCTTTTACTTTCCTTAAGCATTGTCCAATTTTCACATGTATTTGAAGCAACTGATAGTACGATTGCTTGGGCCAAGCATCATATCTGAGTCTACACTGGCATTCTTGCTCGTTAGCACATTAAAGAGGTCCTTGGCAGCACATCTGCCAAATGACATATGTAATTTGATTTCTTGCCTTGGTGGATGTTGATTATCCACCAATGAATAATCATTGATAATTTCATTTTTATTTGTTAGGATATTTTTTGTTGACCCAGTTGTGAAAATTTTTGTTTTCTTATATTGAAGTGTAATCCATATTAAAATAGATAGTCTTAGACCTTTTTCAGCAAGTACTTGAAGTCTTATTTTCTGCAAGAAAAGTTGTATCATCGATAAATTGCAAATGTTGCCAACTTCGATGCCAATTTTTCTTTACAATATTTAGCTTCTCAAATTATTTACTCAGTAAAAAAAAGTGAATAAGTACAGTGAAAGGATGCAACACTAATAAACATATTTTCTGATTTTAAACCATGCAGTATGCCCTTGCTATTCCTGGTTTAGTTACAGGTTCTGCATGAACAGAATTAAATGTTCCAAGATTTTCATTTCTCTCAGTGTCATTCGTAATTTATTTTAATCCACAAAGTCAAAATGCTTCCACAGAGTTAATAAAAAACATGTGTTTTAATCAAGACCCCATCTGACATTACCAAAGATATCCTGATTCTACCATTTTTCCCTGAATAAATCTTTACACTCTCTGTTTCCTGTTGATGTACAGTTCTAACCATTTAGAAATTATCTTCAACAAGATTTTACTTGCATGTGATATTACTAACATTGTTTTGATAATTTCTGTGTTCTGTTATCTCATTGTAATAGGCACAAACACAGATCTCTTCAAGTTGGCAAGGTAGCTGGCCTCCAAATTTTAGGGCATAGAGTAGTGAACACACAGGATTTCTTCTGCTTTATTGAAACACCATAAATGTTATTCTATCAATTCCTAGAGCCTTATTGTTTGCCAAAATTTCAGGAGAGTTTCGTCTTCTTCCTTCAAGTACCATTGGCTCTTGATCTTATGCTGCTTCCTGAAATGGTTCAGCGTTGACCAATTATTTTGTAGAAGGTGAGTTTATATTCTTTCATATTATTTTGATACTTCCTATAACTTGGAATATTTTGCCCATAGAAAGCTATAGTACTTCAGCTCAAGGCTTGAAGTTTTCTGTTCTTTCAGCTTGAGAAATGTCCCTCCTTCGATTTTCTAACTCCAGTTCTTTCCCCATTTCATTATAATGCTTTGTCTTCTTGAGCTTCCCTTTGAAATGTTTCTTACTTCATCCTTACTTCACCCTTTCGCTTAGTCTTCTCTAAATTTATTGGCTACCAAAAGGGAAAAAAAAAACCCAAAAACAAAACAAAACAACACACAAACACAAAAAACACCCCTCCAAGTCTGTCTTGTAGGAAGTTCAACAAAGGTGATCCTTACAGGCAAATATTGTAAGATTTCATCTCATCTACTTTAAACACTTGTCAGGAGGATGAGTCCTTGGAAAAAGACATCATGTTGGAAATGATGGTGAATAAGATGAAGATGATAGATTGACACATATTTGTACCAATGCGCTTTAGCATATCAAAGACAGAGAGGAGAGAAACAAAGTTCAGATTTGTTGTTAATAGGGTCACTATGACTTAGTTGACTCAACAGCCCCTAACAACGATAGCATATTCTAGAATAAGTTTCAGAGTCTCTTCTGACATTCATTAAGATTTTCCCCTCTTTTCCTGTCTTTTAAATAACCTTTCTTTGTGTGTGATATCCAAATAGCTTAAATTCTTCTAAATAAAATAAATATTGTTGCTCTAAGTTAAAAGTTAAAAGTTGATAGTCAAGCATATAATGAATTTCTATTATGAAATAGATACTTCTATCATGAGATAGACATTGTTCTAGTGTCTAAGTCCAGGGATTCTCTCTCTCTTTTTTTTTCTTTTACTTAGGACACTTTTAGAAGTCTAAACATCCTGTGAGACTCTGCTCATAATAATATTTTCTAGATGTGTAAACTGAAATGCATACATTGGATTTAGAAGGAAATCAATAGGCTTATAACCTGTTGTTTATCGGTGGTGGAGGTGTGTACATAGAGTCAGACCCTCCTGCAGGTTTTCAGAGGTGGTGATAGCATAGAAGGAGATTGCTCATCCTACTCCCACGGAGAAGCCGGTGGCCTAGAACCATGTGCCTTTGGGTTTACAGCACAGCTACTTGCCACTAGGCCAGCGGAGGTGCTATAACTTGTTTAGCACCTTTAATTACTACAAATCTTGTTATTCACATGGAAGAAAAGAAAGTTTAATTCATTTTAATGAGAAAGTATATTATTCATTCCATCTTAACCTATGACACCCAAATACTTCTCAGCAGTTAGTGTGTGAATGTGTACATCTGTGAACATGTATCTGTATAATGCTTAATTTAGTTACCTAAAACTGCTGTAACAAATAAAAATGCCACAATAGGTAACTTTGAAAACCAGATTTTTGTTTGTTTGTTTGTTTCTCTCTCAATGATCAACAAGCTACAATTCTGAGTTCAGAGCATCTTATTAAGGAAATGTTCTTATGTGCCATTGATTCTGGGAGTTACCACTTGATCTTTCACATCTGTCTTCCCTGTGACTGTCTGACTGTATCTACTATGTTCTTACTGTATCTCAGAACAGCTTGCATTTAGGATCCATCCTAACCCTGACATGACCTAAGAAATATAACAAAAGTCCTCTTTTCATACATGTTTGTATCCACAGTTTTGTACACAGCATGAAGAGTTTCAGACATATTTTAAGGAGACAACTTCCAAACAATATTAGCAGTGTTTGTGTAAGTAATATTACAGAATTTGATAGCAAAACTACAGAGAAATCCAGTGAAGGATATGCTAGGCACCTAGGAGGGAGAAGTGACTTTATGGTTGGTGACAGATGGACAGGGAAAGAGGGACAATCCTGCTTTGGAAAGTTCATTTTTCTTTCTGCACTATTTCCTTTGTGAAATTGTCAATCTTTTGGGAGACTCTGTTACCCCTGCATTTACATTTCATTTGAAATAAACTCAGTGTTTCCTTTGTGGGGCAAAAGCAGGCACAGTTCAAACTACACGGAGACAGCTCAAGTACACAACAGACCAAAATGATGTTAGGAGATGAACGTGCCCTGTCTTCATTTCTTGCTCGGTGTCTGCAGTCAGAGTAAACATGTTTGGGTTCCTCCAAATGAGGCAGGCAATTTAAATGTGTCCCATGTGACTCTATGACTAGAAACTCTCTGATGAATTGGTGATGATGGCTTTGCCTGAAATCACAAGGTAGAGGTAATTTTCTTTTCTTTCTTTTTTCTTTCAGGGGGAGGGGAATGGTGTGAGGAGCTTAAACAAACAAATTTATTCTTTAACCATGGCCACTCAAGCTCCCTTTTAGGAGATTGGTGATGGTGGTGTGTACCATTGAGTTGGAACTGACCTGTAGGTAACACTCCACCAGGTTTTCAGGAAATTACCCATTCTTCTCCTGCAGAGCAACTGTGGAATTCGAACTGTGTGCTTTTGGGATTGCAGTGCAGTATTTTAGCATTAGGCCACCAGAGCTTTTCAAGGTGCCAACTCCAGGGAAAGCTTCTTATCTATCCAGTTCTGGAGAAGTTCTATTTCTCCTTTCAACATCTCTCAACTCAGCATTCTTTAGAGAATTCTTTAGAAAATTGTTTTGCCTTCCCTCAGGGAAGGGCATGGTCCAGTCCTGGGTATTCATTCAGAGTAGTACCAAGATGCCTTGAGATAACGCCTTACAGTTTATGCATTTGATGAATTTTCTAGTGAAAACAAATCTTTTGAAGTTTTTCTGAAAATGACCAGACTTTTCAAAAGGTATATTGAAGATTATCCAAAAACGACTGGAACAGTATATCAGCAGAGAACTGCCAGAAGTCCAGGCTGGTTTTAGAAGGGGTCGTGGTACTAGGGATATTGTGGCTAATGTTAGATG
>NW_006399981.1:4162392-4177014 GCF_000299155.1 Elephantulus edwardii
AAATCATGGGTGAGACTCACAAAACTCCCTGCCACTAACATTCTTTAGAACCTCAATGGATGGTGGTAGTGATACTTTTCACAAAGTTAATTTGTTCACATTTTTGTCCCTAATTCATCCTGGCAGCTCCATCCTGACCTTTGAATCCAAAGCACTTACGTGGAGCACAGTTACCATATATTAACAATTTGTTGGCTTAAATCATGACCTTTGCCTTCAACATCTTCCATCACAATCATCTCTGTGATATTACTTAATCTGATCTGGACACATCGTGCATAAGGAATTGGGCAGCCAGACCAAAGGCAGGTGTTTCTATTGCACTGGCTACCCCATGAGAGAACAATGGACAATCTCTTTTATAATGCTGTTTGTAGCCTCCGGAAACCTGCCATAGGGTCAGTTGCAAGTCATTCCCACTCAAAAGCTATGAGTTGAGTTGAATTTTCATAAGTGATGCAGTCTTCTTTCCAGTTGTTCTTATAGCTGTTCTACAAATCAAAGTCAGATCTTCATCTGATCAATTTCTAATTTTTACAATGATATCAGTTAGTTTGGTCCCCATTCAGAGGCCCTGGGCTGTGTTAATGGTTATGTGCTTGTTTGTAACTGAACAGTGTCTCTTTCAGCTTCCCAGAGATTCCTAAAGGGGGGGGCGAGGAAGGTGTGGTGGTAACTGGCTCCTCTGAATGATAAGAGCTTTCAAAACACGATGGAATACAGTTCTCTGTAGCACATTATGTCACCATGAGTTGAAATGATTTTAACAGAAACAATTTTGGGGAGAATTTTGTATTGGTTTTTTTTTTGGGGGGGTGGGTTTTTTTCTCTCCATTGTCTTAAAGCTACACAGGTCATATCACTCTTTAAGTATCTTCACTGATTCTTCATACTTTTAGATAAGGTTTGAATGAAGTTTGAATAACAAATGTGACTCACAGAAGACTCTGACTTTGCTTCCCCAGGCTTATCTTGTTTGGTAGCATGGTCTAGGATTCATAGTGACCATACGAACAATGGATGTGAACCTTGTCCAATGCTGTGCCATCTGCATCATCTCTGATATACTGAGACCATTGTTACAGTTACTCAGGAGTTCATCTTATTGAGGGTCTTCATCGACGCTCCACCTTTCCAAGCTTGAGACAAAGATTTACCATCTTGGTTGCACTTTTTCCTAAAAGATTTGTTTGCCCTTTGTCAAGATATTCAGCACTCTCCTCCACAATCACAACTGAAAGACATCAATTCATCATCCTTAGTCTTTATCCAACTTGTAGATACATTACAAGTAATTGAAAAGAGCATCATTTGAATCAGATGCACTGTGGCCTTTAAACTGACATGATTGTTTCTTAACCATTTGTAAAGGCCCTTTGACAGCTGATTTACTCAAGGTACTCAATGAAATCTTTTGATTACTTGATTGTTGGTGTCAAGGTTGTTGATTGTGGATCCAAACAAAATGAAATAATTGACAACTTCAGTCTTTTCTCCATCTCTCATGATGTTGCCTATTGGCACAGTGGTGAAGATTTTTGCCTACTTAATGTTGAGATGTAATCTAAACTGAGGGCTGTAGTCACTGATCTTCTGCAGCAAGTGTTCCAAGTCCTCTTTGCTTTTGGCAAGCAAGGTTGTGTCATTTGCATCATGTTAATCAGTCTTCCTTCAAACCTGATACCACATGTTTGTTCATAAAGAAGAAAAATAGTGAAGCTCAGTATTAGCAGTCAAAACCAAACCAGGTGCTGGTCACACAGTCATGGAATTGATCAATGATTGTCGTGGTTGTCAGGTGCTGTTGAGTCGACCACAACTCATAGCGGCCCTATGAAGAGCAGACCTAAACACTACCCTATCTTTTGCCATCCTCACTAGCCCTGTTATATTTGAGCTCATTGCTCCAGCCACTGTGTCAATCCGTCTCATTGCAGGTCTTCCTCTCTTTTGCTGACCCATCACTTTTCTAAGCATGATTTGTCCAAGAACTAGTCTCTTATAATAACATGTCCAAAGTTTGTGAGATGGGGTTTCATTATCTTACCTCTCCGGAGTACCCTGGCTGCCCCTTCTTCAAGACATATTTATTTGTTTTCTTGGAGGTCCATGGGATATTCAGTACTTTTCTTCAACACCATAATTCATGTACAAATTCAAATTGAAACTACAGGAAACCAAACTAAGTCCACAAGAATTAAAATAAGACTATGAATCTATCTAACCTAAATTTAAAAATCATCTCAAAGATAGGTTTGCGGTATTGGACACTAATGATCAAAGACCAGGCAAGCTGTGGGATAACATCAAGGATATCTTCAATGAAGAAAGCAAAAGATCATTGCAAAGGCAGGGAAGAAAAAAAAACACAAAATTGCTTCCAGAAGAGATTTGGAAAATTGTGCTAGAAATTGAGAAGCTGAAACAAAGAGAAGAAATAGCAAAGTAAAAGAGTTGAAAAAAACTATTTCAAAGGGCGGCATGAGAAGACAAGACAGTATTATAATGAAATGTGCAGAGCTGGAGCCTTATCTTCGGCCTCTTCTATCAAATTCTCTGGGCTAATACCAAATACTCCTATTTTGGAAAAGCCAATGTCCTTCTGCCCTAGGACATTTGTAAATTCTCCTAACCAGAGACAGAAAAAGAGTTCCATTAAATGCTCAGCTTGTAGTCAAAAGGTTAATGGTTCAAACCTACCCAGAAGTTCTGAGGGACAAAGACTTAATGATTTGCTCCTGTGAAGATTATGAGTCAGATAACTCTATGGGCAGTTCTACTGTGTCGCATGGATGGATGCATTGTGAGTCAAAACTGACTGAAAGACACCACCTAACAATAACAACAACCTTATAGTTCCTCTGAACCTCCCACCCTTAACCACCATCTAAGGTCATTCATGCATATTTATCTCTTATATCTCTGTCTAAATGTCACTTCTGGAGAAAAGACCATTCTGATCATCCCTCTTTTCTCTCCCACCTCCATCATCTCGATTTGACTTTCATGAATGAGAATGGTGAATATGATTTGCTTAATTTCACGTTCTTACCAGACATTCCATAAGAGTGTGAGACACTATTTGTTAAGCCTGTGGATGTTATCTGCAGTGCTGAATATGTTGCTGTTGTTGTTAGTTGCAGTCAAGTTGGCTTCAATTCATAGCAATTCCATGTACAACAAAACAAATGTGCCATTTTTGCAATATTTTACATGTCTGAAACCATTGTTACATCTACTGTGTATTTATTGTTGTTGTTCTTGTTGTTGTTGTTATGTGCCATTGAGTTTCTCACAACTCATAGCGACCCTATGCACAATAGCTCTGAATCCTACCTTATTTTGAGCCAATCTCACTGACTTTGATACACCTAATCTCATTGCCCCAGTTACCTTGTTAATCCATCTCATCCTGGGTCTTTCTCTCCTGTGTTGTCCTTCCACCCTTCTAAGCATGATGATGTCCTTCGCCAAGGAATGGTCGTTCCTGGCCATGTCCCCAAAATATGTGAGCTGGAACTTCCAAATCCTTGCCTCCAAGGAGAAAATTGGTTTCACAATCTCCAAGACAGATTTATTCGTTCTCCTGGTGGTTCACGTTAATACTCTTCCCCGGCACCACAACTCAAAGGCATTAAATTATATTACCTTAAATTATTTTCAGGTAGCTCATCTCCAACACTACAATGAAGGAAAGTATGCTGTGATGCATAGCTTTTTCACTGACTAATTTTTAGAAATAAATTGATAGGTTGCTCTTCCTTGTCTGAAACTATCCTCTGGTGGGTGATATTTTTGCTAAAGCACGACAGTGCCTTATTGTCACTGCAGTACAGTAACACAAACAAGAAAATATCCCCTGGACTGCCAAAGGAATGAAGAAATCTGTCTTGGAAGAGGTGACAGAACCAAGTTGTTCTTTGAGGCATGGCTGGTAAAATTTTGTCTCACATCCTTTGGGCATATTGTCAGGCGGATAGGAAAGTTCTTTGAAAAAAATACATCATTCTGGAAAAGGTTGAGGGTTAGAAAAAGAGAGGAAGATCCTCAACAAGATAGATTGACAGTGACCACAACAGTGGCTTTGAACATGATAGAAGTCATTGAGGAAGGTACAGGTTAAGGCTAAGTTCAGACCTGTTGTTCATAAGGTCAATCTGAGTCATAGTTGACATGCTAACACCTAACAACAGCAATACAACAAACTGACAGATGGTTGGTAGTGACATATAGTCGGTAATCCAATTTGTAGAATGAATTTATAAGCAACATAAAATATGTATACACTAGACAGTTAGCCATGAACTTGTTCTCAGCTGTCATGAAAAAGTCATTGACAGAACAGATGCCTGAAGTATTTTTCCCTCAATTTTTATAAAATTATGTGATCTTGTTCATTGTGTAAAGATTATATCAATAATTGAACTGAACTCAATACTAAGAAAATGTTTTTTCTTATAAATTAGAGTGTCTTTTTTTTCTCTAAGTTTGCAAGAAGTGGATACTCTTTTCTTCTGTACTGAAAGAAACTAAAAAAATGTATACATTGTGTATTTATGAAATAATGCAATCCAAACCCAGATTCCTGTTAAAAATTCTTCCTATTTGCTTCACATGACTTCTTAACTTTTTACATTTATTTATTTAAGTCAATTAAATATCTAATTTAAATCAAATTGCTTCAAGCTTTGTGTAACTATAGCTTGAACCCCTTTTAAGATTTATAGCTTTTCTCATTTGTGAACATTCTGAGATGTACATAAATAACACTTCTTGGGTCATATTTGAACAGTTGTAAGGGTGGAGCCTGCACTGGGACTCAGTCAGGTAAGTGTCCTGCATGGAAATTATATAATGGGGGAAGAGAAGCAAGAGCATTGATGTATTTGAAATCAATTAGAGAGAGAGGAAAAGGCAGCAAAATGTGGAGCAGTACCCTTATCTACTATTCACAAAACTCCCCGCAGTACATTAATACATCAGGTTAATGCACTGTAACAAAGTATATCTGCAGTGAAGTTGTGTGGATAACCTAAGATTGTGATTCTCTGGTTGTTCTAATCCACTGGTGGCTCTGATTACAAAAAATGGGCAATCTCCTTCCATGTGACTTACAGTCCCAGATCCATTGAGTCAATTATGACTCAACGGCAATAGACAGGCCAAACCAAAAATGCCTTAATTTCAGCTCCTTACATAAAGGTTGCTGGTTCAAATCCACATTGTTGTCAGGTACTGTCAAGTTGACTACAACCCATGATGATTCTAGGAACTGAAGATCTGTACCCCACCCTGTTCTGTACTACCCTCATCATCTCTGACATATTTGAGCCAATTTTTATAACTACTGTATCAACCCATCTCACTTAAGGTCTTCCCTTCTTTCACTGACCTTCCATTTTTACAAGCATGTCTTTTTCCAAGGATTAGTTGCTCCTAACAACATACTCAAAGTTTATGAAATAAAGTTTCACCATTCTTGCCTCTAAGGAGCAATCTGGTTGAACTTTCCTCAAGACATATTTGCTTGTTCTTTTGTCAATCCTTGGACTATCTAGTACTCTTCTCCAACACCACAACTTAAAGGTATCAATTCTTTTTGTTATCCTTAGTCAGAATCCAACTTTTAGATGCATAGCAAGTTACTGAAATGACCACGGATTCAGGTGCATCTTAGTCTTTAAAATAACATCTTTGCTTCTTGGAACTTTGTAGAGGTCCCTGGCAGCAGATTTTCCCAATGCAAAACATCTTTTGGTAGCAAATACACTGATTGTGGATCCAGGCAAGAAGAAATCATTGACAATTTCAGTCCATTCTCTACCTCACTTAGTGAGGATTTTTGTCTTCTTGGTAGTAAGAAGCAATCCATATCGAAGACTTTGATCTTGTGCAGCAAGCACTTCATAGAAAGACCAAAAAGATAGAAGTCTAGCAGCCTATTTCCATACAGATTGTTGTTGCTATTGATGTTCTATGTATTCTGACTGAGGGCTGCACCACACACATGGAATAGAACTGTGCACCATAGCATTTCAGGGCACCTCTGCTCCCCTCTGAACTTTTGGAAGCAGACCATTAGGTCTCACGGGCTGGTTGGAACCACCAATATTTTGGCTAACAGTCTAGAGTTTAATCATTTGTGCACCTCAAGAAAGCTCTATGAAGCAGTTCAACTCTCTAGATCATAGGGTCTTTGTGAGTAAGAATCAACTCAGTGAAACAGGATCATTCCCCCCCCCTTTCTTTTATATTGTTTTTGTTTTTTAGATTTTCCAAAAATTTGCTGAGGGTTACAGGGCTGTAGTCCTGCATGTGTGCATTGGCCTTCAGATCTAGGACCACCTAGGTCACTTCTTGCTTTCTCTAGTTGACTTGTTTTTAAGCTACTTCTGCCTCCCTGTGTACTGGTAGTGTGGGTATAGGAGACTTGAAAGAGTTCAACAGTGTAGGGGTGGAGAGACTTAATTACAAATTTGTACTTTCTTCAGATGATTAAACAATGAGTGTTTATTAATTTTTTTTAAAAAAAAAAACCTTGGTGTTTTTCCTCTCTCTCTCTCTCTCTCTCTCTGAGTTTTCAAAGGTTTCTCTGTGGGTTCTGGCTAATTTTAAAAGAGCCTGAAAGGGTTCTTATTTTTATACACATATATTGCCAGAGTAGTTCCCGTTTTGATTTAAATGTGTTCCTTCTTTTAATGCAGATGAAAGGGAACTTTCTTTAAAAAGAACTTGTCTGCTGATCATGTTTGCTAGAATGAGCCTAAATAAAGTTTCTGCTAAAGAGTTGAATTGTTTAGTCAAATCTTCTTGGCTATATTAGCTGGAAGATTTCTTTTTTCCCTTTAGTGAAAACATGTAACTAATTACCCACTTTCCAACCTAAAATTTGTGCATCCCTTGAGGGATACTTTGACAAGAATGTCTTGAGAAAGGAATATTTATCTGTTTATTCTCTTTACAGTTAGAAGGCCAGGTGTGGTTGTGTGGAATGAACTAAAGCCCCCAAGGTGAGCTGGTGAGGAATTCTGCAGCAGGTAAGGAAGGAGTGTCTAGGAATGGAATCCTGAAGACTTTGGAGATGGCGGTGTGGTGTGTAACTGCTAACCAAAATGTCAGTGGTTTGAGTCAACCAGCTGTTTTGTAATATTTTCAGCCTCAGAAACCAATGGAGAGTTGCTACATGTTGGAATAATTCGGACAAATAATTCCAACCATCCAGCAAGGCTTTGGAACACAGACCCAGTGGTCTGCTTCCAAAAGTTCTGGGGGGTACAGAGGTGCCCTGAAATGCAATAGGACACAGTTCTATTCAGTGCATGTTGAGCAGTCCTGAGTCAGAATCTATATAACATCAATAACAACAACAACTATCTTTATGAAAGTAAAGGGTTTGGAGGTGGTGAAAGACTGTGTGAAGGAAAAAGGAGATGGAAAGGAGAAGTAGAAGTACCTCTCACATATTGGACCTTGTTAGTCAGTGCAACTCATTCTCAACAAAGCAAAACATTATAATGGAATATGCAAAGAGCTGTGATTGGAGAATAAAATGGGAAAAGGGCATTCAGGATTTCTCACGGTGAAAGAACTGAACACCAAATCCAAACTTCAAGTAGAAATACTGAGATATGCCACAGGCAAAATCTTAAATGATCTGGGAAGCATCAGAAGAACATGAAGGGAATATTCAGAGTAACTGAACCAAAAAGAATTAATTGACAGTGACATCTTTCAAGAAGCATATGCTAAGTACCCAACACTTGATAAAGGAAGAAGTTCAAACTGCATTGGAAGCTTTGACAAAAAAATAAGGCTCCAGGAATTGATGTCATGTCATCACGTGACATGTTTCAATTAAAACTTGTAGTCCTAGGTGTGCTTACCACACTGTGTGCCAGAAAATTTGGAAAACAGCTATCTAGCCAACTGACTATTTGTTCCCATTCCCAAGAACGATGATCCAACAGAATATGAAAGTTATTGAACAATATCCTTAATATCACATGCCAACAAAATATTGCTGAAAATCATCCCAAAACACCTTGAATAGTGCATTGACCTACTACTGCCAGAGTGATGTCAGATGGATTTTGGCTGAAAGCAGATAATACCAGAAACATGTCTATTTTTGTTTTGTTCACTATGCAAAAACATTTTAATATGTGGATCATCACAGACTATGACTAACATTGAAAAGAATGGAAATTCCAGAACATTTAATTATGATTATCTAAAACCTATACCTACATCAAGAAACTGTTGTCTGGACAAAGAAAGCACAATTCACTGCAACACTATGAACAATTTGTTTTTTAATTTCCTGACTGCTGGTGTTAAGAGTGTCAAATATTACACGATGCCACTGTTGTAGAATGGGACTGTCCTTGGGGTTGGGGAGAGACTGAGTAAGATGGGTTTAATAATGTATACTGCACTGAAACAGAGGAGGGAGGAAACTGTTTAAAAGAGAGATATAACTGGGTATTTCTGTCATCACAGGAGACTAGAACGAGGGCTACATGGTGGAGGGGACCTGGGGGAGGGTTTGTAAAACAATGAAAGAATCTTTTCTTTTACTTTTTCATAATTTTTGGACTCATGTACTTATAACTTGTTAGTCAAATTTGTGTCTTCTAAGTTGCAACACCCCCATGATACATCTTCAAGGATATGAACATGTACAGCCAAGCACAATCAATAAGAGTGCATCTAAATTCCAAAATCAATCTCCATAATAGTCTATGTGTTTCCTACTGCCAAAGGGGCCCTTTAGAGTAGTGAGATAAGATCTTCACCCTGAAACCCACAGCGTCCCTTTTCAGCAGGAAGTAGCTAAGAGAATACGCCATCCCCTTTTCCTTATGACTCAGGGTGAAGTCTCTCTCAGGGAGGAGTGATAGGGAATGGCAAAGGACACACTGACAAAGAAGATTAATCAGAACTGGCTTTGACAAGCACTGTGGCATTTGGACAAGAACAAACTGGGAGGAGGGTAGAGAGAATAGTGCAACAATCAATGAGTGGAAGCCCAAAATCTCTGTAAATGTTTATGAAAATTAATAAAATATAATTATAGGAAAAAAAAACAATAATGAAAAAAAAAGAGTGTTGATTGTGAATCCGAGCAAGCTGTAATTGCTAAAAACCTCAATCTCTTCTCCATCTACCATGGTGCTGCCAGTTGGCCCACTGGTGAGAATCTTTGTGTTCTTCATGTGAGCTTCAGTCCATATAGAAGATTACAGTCCTTGACCTTTTGCAGCAAGTGCTTCAGGTCTTCTTCAGTTTCAGCAAGCAAGGTTGTGTCATCTATATATCGTAGATTGTTAATGAGTCTTCCCTCAATCCTGATGCTACACTTTTCCTCATAAAGCCCTGCTTCCCAAAAAATCTGTTCTGCATACAGATTGAAATGGTATGGGGACAGGATGCATCCCTGATACACTCCTTTCCTGATTTTGAACCATGTAGTGTTTCCTTGCTCTGTTCTGAAGACTGCTTCCTGGCCCAAGTATAGGTTTCACATAAGCACAATCAAGTGTTCTGAGATTCTCATTTTCCTCAAGGTGAGGCACAATTTATTGTGATCTATGTAGACAAATGTCTCTTCATAGTCAATGAAACACAGATAGACATTCTTCTGGTACTCTCTGTTTTCTGCCAAGATCCATCTGACATTGACAATAATGACCCTAGTGCCATGACCTCTTCTAAACCCAGCCTGTATTTCTGGTAGTTCTCTGTCAATGTCTCTGTTCAAGTCTTTTCTGGATTATTTTAAGGAGGATTTTGCTAGTGTGTGATATAAGTGATATTTTTCGATAATTTCCACACTCTGTCGGGTCACCTTTTCTTTGGAATGGGAATAAATATAGATCTCTTCCAGTCCATTGGACAAGTAGTTGTTCTACAGATTTCTTGGCACAACTGGGTGAGCACATACAGTGCAGCATCTGTTTGCTGGAATACGTCAATTGGTATTCCATCAATACCTCGGGCTTCATAGTTTGCCAAGTCCTTCAGAGCAGCCTGCACTTCCTCCTTCATCACCATTGCCTCTTGCTCATATGTTTTTTCTCGAAATTCTTCTCTGTCAGCCAGTTCTTTTTGGTACAATGACTATGTATACTCCTTCCATCTACCTTTAATGCTTCCTGAATCATTTAGTATTCGGCCCATAAGATCCTTAAGCATTGCAACTCGTGGCTTGAATTTATTCTTTAGTTCTTTTAGCTTAAGAAATGCTGAGTGAGTTTGGCACTTTTGATTTTCTAACTCCAGCTCCTTGCACATTCCATTATAATATTTTTCATTGTCTTCCCAAGCAGCCCTTTGAAATCTTCTATTCAACTCTTCAACTTCTTTATTTCTTCCATTTACTTTGGTTTCTTGACACTCTAGTGAAATATTCAGAGTCCCTAGTGACATCCATTTTGTTCTTTTCTCCTTCTTCCTTCTTAGTAGTGACTTTTTGCATTCTTGATGAATGATATTCTTGATATCTTCCCACAGTATCTGGTCTCCATTCATTGGTGTTCAAGTCCTCAAACCTATTCCTGAGTTGGTTTTTATATTCGTGGGAGATAGACACAAAGTCAAATTTTGACTCCTGTGGATATGATTTAACCTTCTTTAGCTTTAATTTGAACTTGCATATAAGCAGTTGATGGTCTGTTCTGCAATCAGTACCTGGCCTAATTTTCACTGCTGATACTGAACTTCTTCAAAGATTCCTTCCACAGATGTAATCACTCTGATTTCTGTGCATCCATCAGGTGAAATCCATGTGTATAGTCTGTGTTTATGTTTCTTATAAAAGGTATTTGCTATGAATAAGTCATACATTGTTTAAAATCAAGGAAGATTTGCATACATCAAGGCTTTATACTTTGTATCTGTGGAATCTGTATGCTGAACAAATCATTTGAGAAGCTAGACTTTTTGAAGAATGTGTTATCAGGATCAGAGGAAAATTCATTAAAAGCCTGCATTGTGCAGATGACATAACCTTGCTTGCTAAAACTGAGGAGGACTTGAAACACTTGCTACAGAAGATCAAAGACTACAGCCTTCAATATGGATTACATCTCAACATCAAGAAAACAAAACCCTCATTAGCGGTGAGGTGATATCATGATAGATGGAGGAAAGATTAAAATTGTCAACAATTTCATCTTGCTTGGATCCATAATAAACACCCTTGATACCATAAGTCAGAAGATGGGGAGATATATAACATTGAGAAAGTCTTCTGTCAGGGATCTTTCCAAAGTCCTGAAGAATAATGATGCAAGTTTAAAGACTAAGGCTCACAATGGTGAATAATGCTGCTATGAACATTGGTGGACATCCCTTTGTGCCTCAGTTCTCATTCTCTCAGGGTATATTCCAAGCAGTCAAATAGATGGGTCATATGAAATTCCTATGTTCAGATTTTTGAGGAAGCACCAAACTATCTTTCAGGATGGTAGTACCATTTTAAAATCCCATCAATAATGTGTAAGAGTTCCTATCTCACCACATCCTCTCCAACATTTATGACTTGCTGCCTTGTTAAACTTTGCCACTGTTACCTGAGTGAGATGATGTCTCATTGTTTTGATTTGCATCTCTCTTATTGCCAGTGATTTTGAGCATTTCTTCATGTGTCTGTTTGCCATTCTAATATCTTTCTCTGTTAATATCTTTTGCCCATTTTGTAATTGGGTTATCTGTCTCTTTCTTGTGGAGGCCCAGAAGTATTCTGTAAACTTTATTTATGAGACTCTTGTCTGACATGGTATTACCAAATGATTGTTCTCAATCAGTAGGTTTTCTTTTCACCCTGTTGGAAAAAGTTTTTGATGCACACAGGGATTTACTCTTTAAAAGGTTACATTCATCATTTTGATCCTCTTCAGATTGTGCACTTCTGGTTGTATTTTCCAGTCTCTTTATACCATAGACTAGGGCTTCTAAACTTGATCCCAGTTTGTTTCTTATGAACCTTATGGTTTGGGGCTTTACTCCCAGGTCTCTGATACATCTTGAGTTGCTTTTTGTGTATGGTGTGAGATGTGGATCCTATTTCAGATTTCTGCAGGTGGAAGTCTAGTTTTTCTAGCATCATCACAAGAACATGGAAACAGCCCAGATGTCCAACTATAATCAGATGGATTGAGAAATTATGGTACTCTTACAAAATGGCACACAAGAACAATAATTTTATAAAGTATTACCTAACTTGGGAGGGACTAGAAAGCATTATGCTGAGTGAACTAACTCAGTCCCACAAGGACAAATATTGTATAAAACCATTATTATGAAATGAGTATGAGGATCCAAGGTAGGTTGGGGTGGAAGCAGAGGGATGAGGATGTGGGGGGGGAGGGGGGATTAATCATGGGGTTATACAATTTGATGGGTGAGGGAAATTGGAAGGATCTGGTCTGGAAAACAATGTATTCAAATTTTGTAAATAAACCAGTATGATAATTAAAAAAAAAAAAGACTAAGGCTTATCTGATTCAAACCATGGTCTCTCCAATCAACTGCTATGCACCTGAGGGGTACACAATGAATAAGGATGACAGAAGACTCTGTGCCTCTGAACTGTTGTGTTAAAGAAGAGTCCTGAATATCCTATGGACTGCCAAAAGAATAATAAGGCATTTCTTGAAGAAAATGCAACCAGAGTGAGTTTACCTTAGAGGCAAGGAGATGACGCTTCATCTTACATACTGCGGGCATGTTGTTAGGAGAAGCTATTCTTTAGAAAATGATATCACATTTAAAAAGGTGGAGGATCAGTGAAAGAAAGGAAAACCCTCAACGAGATGTATTGACAGAGTTGCTGTAGCAATGAGTTCAAGTATATCAGAGATGATAAGGATGGCACAGGATAAGACAGTGTTCAGATCTTTTGTTCATAGGGTCACAGTGAGTCATATTCAACTCGACAGCATTTAATAACAACAACAAAAATAGTGGGGAAGTTCCTGTAAGACAAAAATTCTCAAAGACTATAACAGGAAAATTAAATACACACACAAAATAATTAATTACTAAAATACATGAATGAATGTGAATGAACCAGCATGCTCCTTAGAAGCCAGGATGGTGAAATTCTGTCTCACATACTTTGGGTATGATTTTGGGAGAGACCAATCCTTGGAAAAAGGCATCATCCTGGAAAAGATAGAGGGTCAGGGAAAGAGAGGAAGGCACCTGACAAATGAACTGAGAGTGACTGTAACAACGGTCTTGGGCATGGTGGAGATCCCGAGGATGGCACAGAAAAGGGCAAAGTCTTAATCAGCTGTTTATAGGGTCACTATGAACAGTGTTCTGCTTTATTGCACCTAACAACAACAATAAGCGAAAAGTGTCAGACATAACAGAAACCATAACATTATGGTTTCATTAATATTAAATGTAAGAATAGAGGTAACTCTTTAAGTGATAAATAGCAGATCCTTTTCCTGGGACTACGGTTGAGATTGCTTGGGGACTCATTGCAAATGAGCATGTAGGATTTTCTTGGGTTGATGTATTCTTTTTTAAAATACAGTGTTGAATTCTATTGGCTAAAGCTTTGTTAATTCCCCTGCCTTGTCTATATTCAGGAGAAGGAGCTCTGGAGGCCTAGTGGCAAGAAGCTGCACTGCAATTCCGAAGGAATGCTGGTAGAGGCCACCATTTGCTCTGCGGGAGAAGGATGGACAATCTCAATCTCCTCCAGTTATATTGACTGCCTCTGAAAACCCCCTGGAGGGTCAGCTATGTGTCAGTTCTGACGCTCTAGTACATAACAATAACAACATATTCATTAGGAATACTGGCATATAGTTTTCTCTTCCTCTCTCTTCTCTTCTCTTCTCCTCTCTTCTCTTTTCTCCTCTTCTCTTCTCTCTTCTTTTCTTTCTTTTTTCTTTGCCTGGTTTGAAGATTAAGGTTATGCTGATTTCACAGAACAGACTCAAAAGTATTCCTTCTTTCTCTACGTTTTGGGATAGTTCATGTAGAATTGGTGTCAGCTCTTCTCTAAATGTTTGCTAGAATGCTCCAGTGAAGCTGCCGGGGAAGTGGCTTTTCATTATTTGTTTAGGGAACTTTTAAATACTCTCTTCAGTTTATTCTTTTGTTATTGACCTCCTTACATTTTCTTTATCAGTTTGTATTTATTTCAAGAGTCCTGGTGACAAATTAGTTAAGCACCCAGTTTCTAACTTAAACCCATCAACTACTCTGTAGAGAAAGATTTGGCAGTTGACTTCATAAGGAATTCAGCCTTGAAACTCCTATGGGGCAATGGCAGATCTATATTGACTTATATAGTCACTATGAGTTAGAATCACCTTGATGGCCAAGTGTGTGTATGAAAAAGCTACAGTGGCTTAGTGATAAAGCGCTGCTACTACCCAAAGGCTTGCAGTAGTTAGGGCAGTAAGGACTACCCAAAGACAAGCTGTTCCAACCCACCAGCTGCTCCTAGGGGGCATATATTGTTGATTGCCATCAAGTTGAGCATGACTCATGGAGTCCCTATGAATGAAAGACCTGAAGCCTTTCGATAACTATCATTTCTCTAAGTTAATAGAATTCCCAGAGGCATGTTGTTTAGGAAGTGGATGCCATTCCTGC
>NW_006399981.1:4177483-4231294 GCF_000299155.1 Elephantulus edwardii
TATGCTGCATTGCAATTCAAAAGGCATGTGGTATGAATGCACCAGCTTCTCCACAAAAGAAGAATAAGCATTTTCCTCCCATGCATCCTGAGGTGCTTTACAATCTGTGCTATGCTTAAATCCATTGTTGCAGTCACTGTGTTACTCCATCTCATTGAAGATCTTGGTCTCCTCCTCTGACTCTCCACCTTTCCTGATTCTCTACCTTTCCAAGCATGAAATAAATTTTCAGGAGTCTGGACCCACCACAGTATGTCCAAAGTATGTTAGATGAAGTCTCACCATTGTTGCCACTATTGAGAATCCTAGCTACACTTCCTCCAAACTCCTAGTTTTTAAATGTCTTTGCTCCTAATAGTATAGGAAGCATTGAAGGGAGATCTAGCTTTGTAAAGTGGCTCCAGAACTTAACAACAGAAATGTCTGTGAGATTCTTGAAGAACAAAAAATTAGGTTCAACAGCACTGTGCTGAAAGAAACACAAAACCAACCCTCCAGACTGCCCTTGGCCTCTCAACACTCACAGAGTTCCTCTCTGGGTTTGAGATGAGAGACCATGTAGTTGACCAGGTGGAAGGATCTTTTTTAAATGGAAGACTTGGTTTTTTCTACTTTATCTATAGTATAGGAAGGGTTGTGTTGTTGTTTTTTTATTCCAATGAAATAATTTTATTTGGCAGCTTAACATTTTTAAAAAGCCCTATGATTTATTTTTCAGTGAACTTTTTAATATAGTCTACATTCCAGGATGTCAGCCATAAACTATATCTTCAATTAGTACAAGTTTTATTCTGCTCTTTTTAGTTTATCATTTCACGTTCCACTGTGTCTACTCACTATCAAACTATTTCATAAACACATGTGGTTTTACTTCTCATAGTCGCTTTTGAAGGGCAGCATTGGGGCCCCACCTGCACATAGTCAGAGCTCAAGGGAGTCCATCCATATCTTGAGTGTTCAGATCAGGTTGTAAAATAGTGGCTAGATGGCTCCATGTACGTGATGGGGTTTCTTTGACAATGAAATGAGAAGGCATCTAAACATATAGTAGGGTCTGAAGCACTGTGAAATGCTGTTAACCTGTGGCATTTATTATTGTTACCAGTGCTGGTTGCTGTAAAGTTGATTCAGACTCATGATAACACCATGGGTGTCAGAGGAAACCACATTCCTCCATTGGGTTTCCTGGGACTGATTTTTTTAAAAAGATTTCTCCTTTATTTATTATTATTGTGAATTGAGTGAAAGTTTACTAAACAGACTGGTTTTTCCTCAATCATTCCTACATATTTTTTATAACATCAAATTAAGCCTACATGTGATTGTTTTTATTAGTTCCTCATCATGACTCACATTCCTATCAATCCTCTGACCAACCCCCCCCCCCCCCTCACCCCTCCTGCATTCAGGCAAAATGCTTTGGGCAAATGCTTCTCTTTTGGCTTTGACAGGTTGGTTATCCTAAGGGGTGGATGCCTCCCTCCTGTTATTATTCACCTTAGAGGCCTGGCTATTGTTTGACTGAAAGTTGAGTCACTGGGGTAAAGGCTATTCTAAGGGTAGCTAAATGCTATGCAGTCTGAAAGGTTCTGCCAGTCTCCACCAGACCACTAAGCTTGGCCCTTTTCCTATTTTTTAGTTTTGCTACACATTTTCATTCACTCCATTCAGGATCCACCACTATGATTCCTCTTAGAGTGGTCAGAAGTTGTTGCCGAATATCCACTATCTAGTTCTTCTGACCACAGAAGGTGAGGTTCACTTTAGTTCATTAGTTGCTTCTCTGTACTATTTCAGTTTATCTTTGCTCTCCTTTGACAAGGGCTGAGGGAAACCAATACTTGGGCCAAATTTTTTGGAACACATTGTCAAACGTTTTTGCTTTCTTGTTTTTTGTACTACTAACCCAAAGGCACAGGATAGGACAAGGTTTTGGTCACTTCTTGATTATAGGGTAACCATGAGTCATAAACAACCAGTACTATCTAACAGCAACAATAATGCAATGGCTGTGTATCTCTAGATATTCGATTACACCAATTGCTCCTTGAGAGAAAGATGGGTAGTGTTTATGATTTATGGTCTCAGAAATCCATTGGTTATACTATGAGTTGGAATCAACTCTCTCTAAACAATTTAATGGCATTAGCAAAAAGAAATAGAACTTGGTTTTATTCTAAATTTATGTCACCCTCAGATTTATATTTTTTGGTGTTTCCTAAACCCTAGAGCATTTTTGAGCTCTGGTGACCTAGTAACAAGAAGAAGCAATGCCATCCCAAAGGCATATGGTCCAAATCCATCAGTTGCTCTGCAAGAGAAGTATGGGCAATCTCCTCCCATGTGATTTACTGCCTCTGAAAACCAGCTGGAGGGTCAGCTATAAGTCTTTTCCTATAGCATACAACACCAACAGTGGATATAAATTCATAGCTTTCCTGTGGAAAAGATAAGGCTAGAAGAAAATCCAAATTGTTTAAAGATTAAAAAAATAATTGGAAACAGGAACAGGAGTCACTTCAACATTATCCTTCAATCCATCATCCTTAGGGCAGCCAGACGAATCTTTCTGAAATAGAAATCTGACCTCACTTCTCTCCCCAAAATACTCCAAAGCATCCCATGATCCCTGGAGCCACCAGTTTCCCCCTCCCCAGTATAATTTATCTTCCTCAGTTTAATTTCTCTAGCATACTCCAAGAAGAACCAGTGCCTTCAAATTGGCTCTAACTTATGATGGCATCATAATTTCAGAGTAGAATTGTACTTCACAGGACTTACTATCGCTGCAATCTTTCAAAAGCAGCTCACCAGGCTTTACTTCCAAGGCAGCTCCAAACTAATAATGTTTTCTCCACCCACAAACTTCATTTTCTTTCTTCCAATCACATCTCTCATGAATGAACTTCACTAAAGTAACAGAGAACTTTCACTTTGGGTTCTTCCCTATGTCTCCCAAATACACATGCAAATAATTGTCTTATCTGTATACCATTAAATTGACACTCTCTAAGCCACTCATTTACTTAGCCTTTACCCTATACTTGGTTAAAAAGCCAGGAAGCACCAAGGGATATCTAGCATGGTACTTGGGAAGAGGTTCACAGCAAACTTTAGTCAAAGTAAACTGGTCAGTTTGCACCAGGGATGCTGCCTCCCATTCAGTCTGGATGTTCTCAGCCATGGATATTTGTTTAGGGGAGGAGACAGTCCAGGAGGAAAATGATACTCCTGCTCAGTGAGATCATATAAGGAAGTAGAGATAAGTTCTGTGACAAACTTGTGAACTGGACGTTTTAAAAATTCTGGAAGAGTCTCAACAATAACTCAGGATCATGGGGATAAAATGAGACACTGAGCATATTAAAAGGTACCTTGTCAGTCACTTTAGGATAGAACAATATGAGAATGCCACTCACATAAATGACAACCATAGGTAAACTGGTAAAATTACTGAAATCTGTATATATACGAAAAAGGGAAATAAAGTATATAATACTACATGATGACATGTAGAAGTTTCCTGAGCAATAAATACAGTTCACTTTAGTCTCTGTTTTATTTGCTTCAGAAATCCCATGGACATTAATACAGACCTCACTTACAAAAAGAATGCATAGAGCAAACTAATAATTATGTTACTAGGAGAAAATACAATCTTCCTTCTAAATACTGATTTTAAGGAGCAAAATAACCATTGTTTCTCACCTAGCAATTGGTAGGTAGGGTTTGGTGTTTTTTTTTGTTTTTGTTTTTTTTTTAATGTAATTCATTCATGTTTTGACCTTTTTATATTATATAACATCAGTCAACAAGTATTTATTGAGCTTTTACTGTGTGCTGGATTCATTGTTAGGCCTTGGGGGTGCAACTTTGAATGACATAACATAGCTGCCCCAAATTTTGTACAGACAAATGAAGAAAATAAACCAGTAAACATAGTAGACGTAGCACTAGGTAAGTACTAGAATTGTGGCGTGAGACAGAGGACAATGGTAAATACTTATTCAAGTTCAGAGGATGAGGGAAGACATATTTATTTAAGAAGGTGAGCAGAAATTATCAAGGAAAAGAGGAAAAGGAAAAGGTATAGTATGCCAAGAAGGGATAGCATATAAAACAACAGTTTAATTTAGTCCTATCATATGGATAGGGAGCTCTCGTGGCCTAGTGGGAAGAAGTTGTGCTAAAATCCTGAAGCCATGCATGGGGTTCAAATTAACTAGATTCTCCACAGGAGAAAGATGGGCCACTTCCTCCCATGGTATTAACTGCCTCTGAAAACCCTGGGGTGAGGGTGAGGAGTCAGCTATGGGTCAGTTTCAACTCGATGGTACACACCCACAACAATCATATACATAGATTAATAATTCAGATGAGTTTCCAAATATAAGGCCATGATGAAATGCAAAGTGATTTAAAAGTATGCAACTTAAAGGCTTTTCCCAGTATTGATGCCTTTCTGCTTTAAACTCTCTAACTCATAGCTGACCCTCCAGCAAGTTTTCAAAGGCTGTAAATCACACGGGAGGAGATGGAGAATTTTTCTACCACAGAGTAGTTAGCGGACTTGAAATGCTTGTCTTTGGGTGGGAAGTGCATCTCCCTACTCACTAGGCCGCAGGAGAGGAAGGCCCTCTATGAGGTGGATTGATTCCGTGACTGGGATAATTGGGATGGGAGTGTCAGAGACAGTGAAATTGGCACAGGACAGAGCAGAGTTTAGGGCTGTTGTACATAGGGTCGCTATGAGTCGCAGGCAACTCGATGGCACATAACAACAACAAACAACATTCTGGGTATGTTAGATGATATCCTTTCCTCAAAGTAATACAATTAATAACAACTACTTCTTGTTGTTATGTACCATTTTGTTATATATCCACTCAAAGCTGACCCTTCAGTGAGTTTTCAGAGGCAGTAAATCACAAGGGAGGAGACTGCCCAGCTTTCTCTTTTGAAGCAGCTGGTGGATTCAAACCAAGTGCTTCTGGGTTGGCAGCTCAACTCCTTACCATTAAATCACCAGAGCTCCCAACAAATAGTGATTTAAGAAAAAGAAAACAATTTATGGTGACATAAAAAGGTTTCAAATTGTGTTGATCCCTAAATTCCACTAGCTCATAAATTAAGTCTATTCCCCTACTATATCTAAAAGTGTTTTTCTCTTTTTAGTTAAAAAACATGACACTCAAAAAGTCTATAGCTCTGATTTTAGTCCAGAATAAACTGCTCTAGTAACATTTGAATGGAAAGACAGGCACATAAATCTTAGCCCTTTGAAATTTTAGTTCATCATACAACAGTTACCTTTAGAGAAATTTCTTTGTGAACTCCTTCCAGACCTGATGTCTTTGCTTTTTTTATTTGCAAACTTCTTTTGAAACGCAAACTTGTGTTTTGGATTTGTTTTGACAGAAGTCTTAAGATTTTGAATGTGAGAAAAAATTTTTCAAGATTTTAGAAATTATTTGAAACATATGGCGACTTAGTGGTAAGGAATTGTGCTGCTACTCTGGAGGCACACAGTTCAAATCCACCAACTGCTTTGTGGAAGGATGGGAAATCTGCCCAGGATTTACAGTCTCTGAAAAACAGTCTCTGAAAACCTATTGGAAGGTCAACGATGAGTTAGCTCTGACTCAATGTCATATAACAAAACTTTTATCTCATCTCTGTTCTCACAAAAACCTTGTGAGGGATCTACTACCGCGAGTCAGAAATAGGAGCCTAGTTGTCATAGTGATTGGGTATTCAATTGTCAGCTGAAAAGTCAGGAATTTAAACCTACCAGTGAAGAAGGAAATGACCATCTGCTTCCTAAAGACTGACAGTATTAGAAACCTTAGGGACGATTCTACTCTGTCTTCTGATTCACAGTGACCTTGATGGCTATGGTGCGGAGAGGAAGAGATGTGTAATGGTAGGAATCATTGACCGGAAAACTGACCATCAAGTTGGTTCCAACTTACAGAGGTCCTTCATTGAATTTCAAATGCTGTAAATGGGAAGAAACTTCCCATCTTTCTCCTAAAGGGCAGCTAACAGGGATTCGAATCAATTAAGAGTTGTTGCCCTTGATTTGGCTGTGTAACGCACTGAAGAAGGCACATAATAACAATTAGGGCAATCTTCTCCTGTGCAATTAACTGCCTCTGATAATAGCTATAGGGTCAGCTATGGGTCCTTCCAACTCAACGGTAAACAACAACAACAACGTAACTGAAGAGGAAACCTAATGCAGACAGGGTAAGTAACTTTATTTAGGACACTGACCTAGGAGAGCCCTGCAATTTAGCATAACAAGAACATGAGAAAAATCCATTTAATCAAAAAGTTGTCAGAAACACTGGCTAGTTTCCTATGCTGGAATAGCTGACTTAACTTTCAGAAAATGCACGTATGTGTGTGTGTGTGTATTATACATGCATACATTGTTATGTGGCATCCATGACGGAACTGAGTCACAGTTCATCAGCCAACAAGTTTCCAGAAACTGTAAATCTCACAGGAGGTGACGGTACATCTTTCTCCTGCAGAGGACAGATCAACTCCTTACCCACCAGGGCAAGGGTGTGTGTATATTGTTGTTGGTGGTGTGTATATTGTTGTTTGTGGTGTGTATATTGTTGTTGTTAGGTGCCATCAAATTGAATACCACTCATAATGACCCTATGAGCAAAAGATCTGAAACTTGTCCTATCTGGTGCTATTATTATCAACCCTGATACACTTAAGACCAGATTCAGAATTGAAAGGTAACAGCAATTAACATTGCAGACTATGTAAAGTTTTGTTTTTAAGGCCAGTACTTCCTTGAGTGAGTTCCCTCCCCCCACCACACTCCTGCCCTGCCCTCCAGGTAAAGGAATAGTATACTTTCTTAAATCTATGACAGTGATGATTTAGAGTGAGAAAAACACACAAAAGAAGAAACGGGGAAAAGAAAAAGTTCTTTGCCATCAAGTAGATCCACAACTGTAGGGATCCTAAAGAAGGGCCCCATGGCGTTTCCAAAGCTGTAAATCCTAACAGAAGCAGACAGAATGTCACATCTTTCTACAATGGAGCAGCCAGTGCAATCCAAGCGTGACCCTTCAGTTAGCAGTACAGTGCTTCCCCACTGCACCACCAGAGCTCCTTCTGGGAAGACAAAACCCTCCACAAATACACTAAACTTTCCTTCATCCTATGCAAGGCGATACTGGACATTTTCAAGAGCTGAGTTGCTCTTTGGAAGATACATAATGGGTTTAGAAAGCATGGCCCAGTTCAATTTTCTGTTTGTAGATGAGTCAACACAAGATCAGAATTACTGGGGGTCCAAGTCGGTGACCAAGTTTGAAAGAGGGAAAAAAAAAAATCACCTGATTTCTAACGTAATGCTCAAATGACTGATAAGGAAGGGGCAATGAACAAGAGCAAGTGATTAAGGGTGGGTGGGGGAAGGGCAGACCAGAAGAACTAGTTTTAGTACTGAGGTGATTTCATAGATCACTTCTTTTGTCTCTACTCCCCTTTTAGAATAGTAAAAGGTTTCACATCCTCCACTTCCTCTGAACCGTGAAGGACTTTATCATGATCTTTATTTTAAGCAAGGTTCTAACTACAAAGTCCAGGCGGTGGGGAAGGGCTAGAGAAAGCAGAACTGTTATTTACTGTAACTTTTGATACTTTCATCCATAGAATATTTACGCTTTTACAAGTTAAATGCTTTTATAATGCCATTAAGTCTTTGTGATTTCATGTGTAACTATATAAAAATTACTGTGCCTGTGCATTAATGAAACATTACGTATCAACGAAAAAATAACCTCAAAGTGCGTTTTCAAACTCATTTTATTTCAGACATGTCATTTAAACACATCTTTTGCTTCTTCGCACGTTACAACATCACGCTTTTTTTCATTTCTATACCCTCCTGCTCAGTATTAAACACATACGTACAAAAAACCCCAAAAGCCACAGCGGTGTGTTTTGCAATATTGATGACCAACTAAGCTCAGGATATTTATTTCCATCTGGTAGACTTCTGCCTCTTGTTTGCTTTCTCCATCTGCCTGCCTCGCCTTCATCTTATTTTACCCCCTTTTCCGCCTTAATGGAGTTGCGTTTAACCCTTTCTTAGGCCTAACTAATCGTTTTACCAGGCTCACTCTTATGTTCCTCATTGCTGATTTTTTTAAAAGTTGTACAAATAAATTTTCATGACACCTAATATTTACACAAGTTTCAAATCTTAGGGTTTTTTTCCCCAAAAAAATCTTAGTTATTTTTACATAGAGAACAAGGAAACTGTGGCTCGAACAGTTCTTTATTTGGGTTAAGTAAACAACCTTTGGTCATGTGTCCACACGTTTCAAGATACACTGTACATTTTCTTTGCTCCTTTTCAACGCGGGATAAGGGTTCTGGGATGTATGCTTTTATTTTCGGTTAATAGTCACCCTCCTGCCAGCATTAAAGCTGGATTCAGGTAAGATTTCCACTTTCCTCGCCTCTGACTCTTTAAGTTACGTTGAATCAGCAGCCACAAAAAGTCCCACTAACCTTTTATTTCGTTTTAGTTTGCAAGGAAACTTCTACAAAAGGCGTCTCTCCCCATTCAGCCCTAGGGCTGAGCAGACAGACAGGGCTCAGCGGCTTTGGCAGCACGTCCGCTCCGAGACCCTAAAGCTAGAGCCGGTCTCCCGGGACAGAATGCGCCGCGAGGGCCCATTCTCTCCACTTTCCTCCCACCCCACTGCGCGCCTGCCGACATCCCCCAGAGCACTGGCACCCCTATCTCGGCGCGCGCTCCGCCGACTCGGAGATCCAGCCACGTAGACCCGGAGCCGGGACGGGAATGTAAACAGTGAGGATGCGCCGGGGCCAATGCCGCAGACGTGCAGCACGACGCGAGCAGCCGGAGCATGTAGACCGCCTGAGCTTGAAATCTGCACAGCAACAACCCACCCAGGCGAGCGCGGCCGGGCGGCGCACTCTTGCAGAAGGATGTGCTGGCGTAGGGCCTGGAGTTGCTAAAACAGGAAGGAGGAGCTAGGGCAGGAGGCGGAACTTTCACACGCGCACCCCGTTTCCTTGCACACCCCCCTTTCCCCCAGTCTCGGCCGCCACTCGGGGTTTATTTGTTTACAAGCGGATTACGTCAGCTCCTCCCTCTCTTCACGGTCTCTGGGCCCGCCCTCCAGCCTCTTTTCCCGCCCCCTCCGGCTCCGAATCTGTTTACGTCACAATGGTGCGGTTTTCTGATTGGCTAGCGAAGGCCGTCACGCTCCAGCTACGCCACTTCCTTTCCGAGGTGCTATAAAAAGTGCTGCACGGTTCCCGCAGCTCTTCGCCCCTCGGAGCTGGAAATGCAACTGTTAGGAGCTTCGGAGTCTGCGGAGCTGGAGGCGGAGGCGGCTGGGGGGGTCCGAGCGATGTGACCAGGCCGCCGTCGCTCGCCTCTTCCTCTCTCTTGCCGCCTTCTGTCTCGAAAATAACTTTTTTACGAAAAAGAAAGGAGAAAAAAAAAAAGTAGCCGTCTGCCCCTTGCACCCTCTGTGCTTCTAAGTTCTCTGCCCTGTGAGAGAGCCCGGGGTGGCCGCTCCGCCGTCGGGGCCGCGCCGCCGAGCCCCGGCCGCCCCGGGCCGCCCCCTCCGCCGCCCCCATGCATCCCTTCTACACCCGGGCTGCCACCATGATAGGCGAGATCGCCGCCGCTGTCTCTTTCATCTCCAAGTTCCTCCGCACCAAGGGGCTCACGAGCGAGCGACAGCTGCAGACCTTTAGCCAAACCCTACAGGAACTAATGGCAGGTGAGCGGGAAGCTGGGGCTCAGGGACTTGGAGGGGTGGTTAAGCAGACCCTCATCCAGGGACAAGAGTCCAGAGAGCCTCGACAGCGCCCCAGCACCGTCGCTCTCGGGTCCCGCAGGGGCTGGGCCAGCCGCTAACGGCGGGTCCCGTTGAATGTTAGGGGACCAGACCCGAGGACTAGACCCCTTGTTATCCGGGCTGGCAAAGTGGGGCGCCGGGGGTCTGGGGTGAGAGACGGAGGAAACACAACAAAGAAACTTAAAAGCAGGAGCCGCGGTGTGCGGTCCTCGGACCGTCGGCGGATTGGGGGACAAAGGAGGCGGCGGGGCTGGGATTGGCCCGGTGTCCCCTCCCCCAGCTCCCCGCAGCCGTTGAGGGTCGGCGGGGCCCCGGGGTGGGCGGCCGCGTCGCTGTCCCGGAGCCAGCTCGGGACGGACGTGCCGTCTCCCCGCACCTCCTGCCCCATTAATCATCGCATTTGTCACCGCTTCAATTAGCGCCCTGCCCAGAGCGTGGTTGGGGACTGCTTGTTTTCCTTCCCTTCGGGGTTAACAGTCCGGGGGTGTTTGGCTCCTCCAGAGCCATAAACTCCATTGTGTTGGTTTGGGGTGGGGTGGAGAAAGTAAACATGTTCCCGCCCGGCGGCCGCTGCCATCCGGCTGGCACATGCTGCGCGTAGGGTCCTGCGGTGTTGGCTCCACCGCTGGGATCCTGGAGAGATCGGTTTGCTGTGTTGTGGGGTTTGTAGGTTGTTTTTGGGTTTTTTGTTTGTTTGTTTGTTTTTTTGTCCCGGACTCGGCTATTTCTAAGACTTGCCATTTCCCCATCTTCAGCCCTTGCTCCATCACACATCACAGTCCTGGGACATGTTCAAAAACTTGCCCCATTTCATTTTCACTTCCGAAGCCAACCCGCCCGAAGACGGAAAACGAATCGCGGGAGCTCCCCCAGTAACGAATCTAAATAAAGCCTTGTGTCTGTTCTTCTTTCTCTCCCCCCCACCCCGTTTCTGTAGAACATTATAAACATCACTGGTTCCCAGAGAAGCCGTGCAAAGGATCAGGTTACCGTTGTATTCGCATCAACCATAAAATGGATCCTCTGATTGGACAGGCAGCACAGCGCATTGGACTGAGCAGTCAGGAGCTGTTCAGGCTCCTTCCCAGCGAACTCACACTCTGGGTTGACCCCTACGAAGTGTCCTACAGAATCGGAGAGGATGGCTCCATCTGCGTGCTGTACGAAGCCTCGCCAGCAGGAGGTAGCACTCAAAACAGCACCAACGTGCAAATGGTAGACAGCAGAATCAGCTGTAAAGAGGAACTTCTCTTGGGCAGAACAAGCCCTTCCAAAAACTACAATATGATGACTGTATCAGGTTAAGATATAGTCTGTGGATGGATCCTCTTATAATGGATAAATTTGATTTTTGCTTTGGGTGGGCTCCTCTTGGGGATGGATTATGGAATTTAAACCATGTCACAGCTGTGAAGATCTGGCACAAGATAGAGTGGTAAAAAAAAATTTTTTTTTAAGTGAAAGTGCCATAGTTTGGACAGTACTTTTCGATGACTTAATAGCCTGTGAGACCAAGTAAATGATCACTTTATTTGCTAGGGAGTGAAGTCCTTGAGTGGTTTCAGTTTCTCCCAGACGTTCTTTCTAATTTTTACATCAGTCCCTTTGATGCAAATCTGTGTTTCAAAGACCTTTTCTCTGCAGTAGATCTTGCAGGGGAAATTTGCACTATTACACTTGAAAATTGTTAACCTTTTTGGCAGCTCAGTAGGCAAGTTCAATGTTTTAAACATGATAGTACTGGAAATTTTATGACAAGACTTTTTGCCTAGCACTTAAATATGTATAAATGTACATAAAACAAACTAGTAAGCATGACCTGGGGAAATGGTCAGACCTTGTATTGTGTATTTGGCCTTGAAAGTAGCAAGTGACCACAATCTGCCCTGGCAACAGGCTTTAAAAAGACCCCTAAAAAGACACTGTCTTAACTGTGGTGTTAGCACCAGCCAGCTCTCTGTACATTTGCTAGCTTGTAGTTTTCTAAAACTGAGTAAACTTCTTATTTTTAGAAAGTGGAGGTCTGGTTTGTAACTTTCCTTGTACTTAATTGGGTAAAAGTCTTTTCCACAAACCACCATCTATTTTGTGAACTTTGTTAGTCATCTTTTATTTGGTAAATTATGAACTGGTGTAAATTTGTACAGTTCATGTATATTGATTGTGGCAAAGTTGTACAGATTTCTATATTTTGGATGAGAAATTTTTCTTCTCTCTATAATAAATTGTTTCTTATCTTGGCATTTTAATCAATCTCTTGTCATGATTGTAGAGGTTCAGGTACTAATATTTTTCTCAGAGGACTTTAGCTCTCTAAGGTATGTGAATGTCAGTTGCACACTGGTCATGCTGAAAACATTTGATAAGGAAGGAAGATGGTTTGTGTGTGTATACATATTTAGGTGTTAGAGGAAACACGGGTAATAATTTTAAAAAAATCTATAATGGCAAAATAAGGACACAATTCACAGGCTAAAACTGAAATGTGGATGAGACAAAGGTAACATCTACCAAAAGATACTCAAAGGATTACGTTTCATTGCTTCTTTGAAGTGAAGATAGAAATGTCTTCCATTCTGGCTTACCTTTGAAAGCAGTTATTTGGCCTGGATGGATTTCTTGTTCCATTTAGAAAGTTCTGGGGCATATGACCCATAAGTCTTTAAAGAACAGGCTAAGCACTGCAGAGATTGGTTGCTTTTTGCTTTTCACCAGCTGCAAGATTTGCATAAAACTGTTAACTGGAATTCAACAACAGGTATGTTGATGAACTTTTATTCTCCAAAGTTGAAATGCCGCCTTTCTGGTTGCTTATTTTCAGCCCCCTTTCCCAGATAGTTTTGGAGACTCTTCATGAGCAAATGAACATTTGGAATGCTTGCTATAGGTTGCTCTACTAACCAATATGGTAAAGGCATGTTGGTAATCAAGTTGTAAAGGCTAACAAAGAATTTGTTAGTGAAAATCAAAAGTGGACTATCTGAATTGCGGGGTATTTTCTACACAGATAAAGAACTTGCTATATTGTGTAGGGTTTTTTATGCATATAAATATGTTCACTCTGAAATAATAGGCAGTCTGAATTAAAATCAGCGTAGGGGTTCCTTTCTATTAGTTTTTCGGTTGGTGAGCTACACAGGAATGCAGATACACACACAGGAAATTGAGTGCAAACAAGGAGTGCAGAGGCCATCATTGGGAGTTTAAATACTTGTAACCACAACACAGTACTATTGATAAAATAAGGATTTTAATTTTGAACACATTCTGTGAAAAGCCCCCCAGTCCTTTACACTTGTTCAGCTGTAAAAATACACCGCCACTATTGATTACAGTACTTAACAGTGTGTGTACAGTACAGTACACTGTCCTCCAAGTACTGCTGGTTTACTCCTAACTGCGTTTCATCTGGTTACCTTTGAAGCTAGATTGGTAACTGATAAAATGCGTTGTGTACCAAATCATCAGTGCCTAAGGCAAAATGAGAAAGCCTTCCAGTTTATTTCCTAAAACTTTTTTTTCTTTTAAACCCACCTTTTTTTAGTAGAGAATTGTTACTTACGATTGTGATGTGATACATTTGGTTAAAATTTAGTACCAAAACAGCTTAGCATTTATTTTAGAATTCAGGTGATGTCTGGCAAGGGAGGAACTGCTTTAAGTTCCTCTTTAAAAGGCTTGCAAATTGCTTTCTGAGACGTAGCATCCAGCTGTTTCCTGTGACTTTAACCTTCCATTCCCTAGACAATAGAGCTGAGCTTATGTCTGTGTCACAGTAGCTGTTTGATATTTCTCCTTCATTGCTTCTGGAGAATGTTCTTAGCTATTTTTACTGAAACATTTGACCTGCTTGTCTGTTGTATACAAATGCAGGTGTGTGCTAGTTTTGCACGTGTCCTTTAGATCAGCTGTTGTGTATGTGGGTTTGTTTTAACTTGGTGGGCAACAGAATTTAAGAAGCCTTACACACTTTGTGAGTTAAACCCGGTTATTTTAACATCTCTTTCAGAAGGGTAACTGCTTTCAAAATCAGTTGCCATTAGCACCAACCGTTCATATTGGGCTGGCAGTAAGTTGGTGAGAAGTGTTAACTTCGTAAGTTTTAACAGATAGTTTTCCTTTTGTCTAAATGTACTGCTCAAGAAAGGTGGTATAGAAAATATACTTGAGTTCATGTAGGATAATGTCTGGATTGAGAATAGATTTTATAATATGTAATAATAGAAAGTTCACTAGTAAATTACTTTCAGGTTTGGTTGCACAATGGTTTAAGTCATTAACACTTTCTTAGGAACAAATATATTACATTTTTACCTCTAATTTCTAATGTTCCTTTTATCTCCTTCATTTAGAGAGGTATAGAATAATTTTGAACTCATTCAGAGGTCTAGCAGCAGTGTTTTGCATATTGAAGTTTAAAGTTTATTTTCCCTTTTCACCTCTTTCTGATAATGTGGGTGGATTTTGCCTATAGTTTTATTTAGGCATAAAAGTGTGTTTTAAGTTGTCTGAAACCTAATAGCTTCCCTATTTATTCGAAGATCTGCAATTTAGCTCTGTCTTATTCCAGTCAGTATGTAGCTGAGGCTAGAGTGGAACAGTGGTTTATTTTTCATGTCTAGAAACTGATTTAACAGCCTAGAAGTACTAAAAAAGCGAAAAGTAGTTGGTACTACTACTAACCAAATGGAAGTGTATAACTGAATCCTGTTAAATCAGTGGTAATAATAAAAGGGACTACAATTTTTCTGGTGATTTTTATGTTTTCTGAAAGTAACATAGGTAAAGGAGTATGTTAAGGTGTTTTGTATCTTTGAGATACTCTTAATAACGGAAGCCTTTGATTGTATTAATGACACCTTTCTTCTCTTTGGAGTCAAAGTGACCCTGTTTTTTCAAACAGCAGTTTTAGCTTGTTCAAATTTCGTTGGGTATTTTTCATTATATCTAGCAGGAATAACAAAATGATCACGTTTCCGTTTATAATCTTCTAACTTGTTGTTTTGTTTATCTTTGGTTGAATAGTCAAGGAACATTTGGGAGGTCAGTTGCTAACTTGTGTTAGGGACCTTTCCATGGTATTCATCATGATCATGTTGATGTTAGGGATAAAGTATTCTCAGGAATTCTTGGCAATTATGGATATCACTGAAAGGGGTGGACCAAACAAGTTTTAATGAGAAAGGAAAGAATAGGGGATTGAGATGGAAATAGCATAAAGGTCTAGTGATAAAGATACTTAATTTATTGCGGCCAAAGATTTTAACCAAATAACCTTTTAGCACAATCTTAGCTGAAAGTTTGGGTATCGATTCTGTTGAGATTCTGTACTTCATGAATCTGGAGACAACATCTGTACTCCACTTTTCTTCTGTGAATGTGCAGGATAAAAGTAGTTTTAGGGCCCTAGGGGAAACCAAATTTGGGAGAAGAGTGACTGGAAAACAAATATTCCTGAACAATTTGAATATAATGTGTATGCCTCTCTCTATTTGATAAAAGAGGATTATCATTTAGGTTGACAATTACATTGCCATTTTCTGTGGACTGTCAAGTTGTGGAACCCATTTGTGGCCATGTTCTTGGTGCTAAAAAGATGATGAAAGTATAGCCAGCTACCAAATAAATACCACAGTAGAGATTACCAGTCACATCAAACCACGTTCACTGGATTCTTGTATTTGGAGACTATTACATCAAACCTTAATGATCATTTCAGATCATCACACTTATCCATGGATAGATTTATTTTAAGTAATTCTCCAAATGGGTCATCATAAAGCTATTTTTTAAATTTAGAAAATAGTGTCATGTGTTTTTGCAAAAACAACACATTTTATAAACAAACACATTGGGCATACACTAAAAATTTTCCCATTAGAAGTACAGGATTCAAAATGGCTAGAGATTTCTGTAGATATCACAAAAGCATGTGAATGTTGCTCCCCTGGGAATAATTTGGGATTACTGACTTCCTTTAAGAGAGAGATCTCAAAGATGAGAAGCTGGCTATGACAATCCAGAGGATTGTTTTTTATCTAATACTAGTTTATCTGAGTATTTGTAAAGTGAGGCCTCATATTACACAGGCAACACATAACCAAAATTAAGTGATAACAAATTGAAAAATCTGTGTGCTCCTATATATCCAATTATATATTGCTGTGTAGTAAAGCTCACATTTTAGCCTAGAATTTTTTTTAAAATGTTTTGGCCTTTGTAACATTTTATTAATGTGGGTCTTTTGGGAGAATTGAGTTAACACATTTATAGATGAATGATTATTTTACCCAAAAGTTTCTCTTTTTTTCTTCCTTGTTCTGAGCCAACCCTAGAAGATACATACATGACTAACAAATTGAACTTCAAGTAGATTCTAGAACTAAACAATAGCCTAAAGTGATAGATTCAACAATTGCATAGCAAACAGGAATGTATGTGTGCATTTCCTAGTGTGTGTTTATGGCCATTTTGTCCCCTCAGTAGGGTTGTATACCCTTTGAATAGCATACCTTTTCTAAGTGTTCAAAATACATTCTGATTTGGCCTCCCAACAACTGGATGAATTTGACAGGTCAGTAGTTTTTATTTTATTAATAGAAAATTGAAGTCTAGAGAGCTAATTTGCCCTAAAGCCAAACAGCCAATTCATCATTTGAACTCAGGCCTTTTCTTTCCCTAATATACAAGCTCTTAAACAATAGTATGCGGATAGGATTTATTTTCCTTATTTTATGTCACTGGATTGTACCTACTTTATCTTCTTAACATTATTTGCCCACGTTAGTCTTTTTTAAAATTGAGATTTTGATTGTCCATGACCTGGAGGCATATCGTTTGAAAACATGGCCTCCTTGAGAGGCTATTGGGATTAGGTGTTAAGAACTATAAAACATTCTAGGCTTGAACTAAGCAGAAGATGAATTGGAATTCTGGCCTGTGTTAGCATGTGACTTTGGGAAATTAGCTCACCATTGTTGAGCCGGTTGGTGTATACATAAAAATGCATCAAGAGCATAAAAACGTGAAACCATTTAGATTGGGTTTTGGGAACCTGGATGCTGCTATATTATGGAGGCCAGCTAAACAGTAACAGTTTCTTGAAAATAGGATGGTGTCAGTATGATTGTGTATGTAGTTGCATTAAGGTCTTTTTTTAGTCTGTGCAAGCAGTGTGCTTATGTTTTTTTAGGTAATAGTAAAAAAAATGATTTGCACCTTTCCCCTTTTCTAAGGGTGAAAATACAGCTAACCCAAACATTGCGTGTTTATTTTACAGACTGTTCTGAAATGGGTTCTTAACAGATTGTGGTTTTCAGAGCTGATTTCTCAGTAAAAGCCCAAACAGAAGGAATCTTTCAGATCTTTGTACTGAAGACTCCTTGAGTGGGGAGTAATGCTCATAAGGTGCTTAAGCTTAGTCCTGTGCAAAAAACATATTTGCATCCGTTGTGTAATTCTCAAACCGTTTTTTGCTCTTTAACATGAGGTGACTTTTCCCAGGATTTGAGGTCTTCAAGCCATTTTGTGTGTGGCCACAGGTTTGCAAGAGACTTTTCAAACCAGTTTTCAGGCAATTGACCAGTTCTTAATCTCTTCTTAATCTAGAGTGGTGTGGTTACTTCCTTTACTGTGAAGAAAAACAGTCTTTTTTCAAGTTATCAGTTCAGTTCAGGGTTGAGTTTCTTCTTGTGATGTAACCTGATGCAACGTTTGCTTGAATCACTAATAATGTCATTGAGTTCTCTGAGCCAGTCATAAATGAGTCAGTGACCACAGTTTCTCTTGGTTTAAACGCAAGTCCTTGTTTCTGTGTGCCGATAGCCTCGTTGAATAGCTTGCTGTTGGGTTATATAGCATTACCATCTACCTTAATGAAGTAGGTACTCAGCCAGCAGAGCTGCTTGCTAATTTATTTTGCAATAGTATAGGAAACAAAGAGCCCCATTCTTAAAAGAACCTCAGGAGACTTAGAGACAGAATTCCCTTTGACCCTTTCAGTCGTTTTGCATCTTAAAGCCCCTGTGTGGTTCAGGTCGTGCTTGCTAGTGTGTTTAACCTCATAAATCAGCCTGTGTGTTGCTCTAATGTTTGAAGATTGTGATGTAGTAAAATGAATTTGGGACTAATTAAAACAAGGCTTAGGTGCACAGTGCTGTCAGAATTTCTATCCCTTGAGGTAGTAGTTACGGCTGTAAGTGTCAGAGAGGGAACACTTAAGTAATATAGAGCCATTAGATACAAGCTCTCTTCCCCTAACTCTGTAATTGGTTTTTGGGTCCCCCCTCATCCCTGTCCTTTTCTTTACGTCTGCTAGGGTTGCTTCTCATGATTAAACTGCAGTGGTGGTTAAATTCAATATGTGTCATATTCATTTAGCAGATACCTCCTAATTCCCTTGATATGTCAAGTACAGTGTTAAGAACTCCAGATACAAAGAAAAAAAGAAATAGTTTCTGCTCTCAAGGATCTTAGAGCCTAATCGAAGAAAGAGAGGTTACCAAACTTATGAAAATTGGATCTGCGATACCTCCTCTTGCAGGAAAGTGGTGAAGAGGTTCCTGGAAAGCTCTGCTTGGGAGGATAGAGCTTCGGTAGGAAGGTTTCTCTGAGGACAGGGTACTTGGAACCCAAAGGAAGAATAGATTTTAGTAAAGGAGAAAGAGAAGACAAGAATGTGGCCAAAATCTGACCAGAGTTTATGGTAAGTGGGAGAAATTGAAAGACCAGTTTGATTGGGATGGAAGGAAATGATGTAAGGCTGAATTATGGAGGTGCTTTATGGGTATAGTGGCCATATAATTCAGTAAATAAGTTTATTCATGAAGTCATACTTGAGGATAAAATGAGGTGTGGGTTTAAAATAAACCCCAGACCAAAGCATTCTCCAGGACATGAACACCTCCTTTTCAGGCAACATTAGGCATGTTCTCTCTGTAGTTGGGAGCGTGGCATCCAGCAGTTCCTACTTCCTGGTGTTAGAAATTAAGAGTATTTTAGCTCCCTGGAGTGGTTCAATTGGTGAATGCCTTTGTAGCTAACTGAGAGGCTGGAGGTTCGAGTCCACCTAGAAGAGCCTTGGATGAAAGGCATGGTGGTTTACTGGGTTACTTTTAAAAAAAAATTAACCTTTGAAAATCCATTCTGACTCAACAAGAGCCTGTGTGTGCTTGCTCGATTGCGACACCCGTGAGTCAGAACTGACTCAGCGGGAACTGGTGTTTACTCAGTCTAAACGGACCTAAACAATTCAGAGTATGTTTATTAGAAGAGCTAGGTTGTGTGATTTGTTCTTCTGTAATAACTATTAATGACAGTTTGGCTGTTTATAAAGATCTAGCAGGGAAAGTTGGGTTTCAGGGTAAATTACTGTATTAGAGGCACGTCTAGAGTTTTGTAAAACAATTCAAAGATGTTTGAGTCTTTTTTTTTTTTTAAGAACACTTGTCATTTCTGTAGACTTTTTAGGTAAAGAGATTTAAAGAAGCAATTTCATTCTAGGTTTATGTTCTGGATATGCCTCTCAGACACCTTTTCGGGTGTGGGGCATTTTATCTTGCGTTTACATTGAGGTAAAATTTTTGCACATTGAAATGCATAGAATTGAGTGAATCCTGCATTGATCCCACAGCATTCCGTTTAGGGGAACGTAGAGTTGGTATATGGTTGGAGAGTCCAGTCTCAAGTTAGAATTAAAGATTGACAGCCTTGGAGAGCTCTGGTGGCCTAGTGGCAAGAAGCTGCACTGCAATCCTAGAGGTGCATGGTTCAAATCCACCAGATGCTCTGCTGTGAAGAAGGAGTGACAATCTCCTCCTGTACCAGTCAGATCCGATTTGATGGTACATGCTAAATATAAAAAAAAAAAGACTGACAGCCTCGGGAATCCTATGGGGCAATTTCTCTCTGCTCTATACTGAGCATTGAGTCAAAACTGACTCGCAGCAGTGAAGTTGGTGCTTTTTGGCTTTTATTTTTTTGCTTCATGAACACACAGCACTGGTTACTTTAAACATGAAGCAAAGGGTCATCAGAGGAAACCTTTGAACTAGTTATGATTTAGTGGTTACTAATACCCTTACCCAATTTGCTATGGCTGTTTAGTCCTTTATGTGAGTACTAAAGTCTGAGTCATATCCCCTCACTGACTCACGAACTTAACAGAGACAGCCTGGTGATTATTATTAGGCCCAAACTTTATGACTCTTGATCGATGATTCTGTGAAATTTAAATAATACCACTGCACTTCCTTTTTAGCTTGATTATGTCACTCGCTTAATAGGTTTTGCAAATAAGAAAGGACAAGTGTCAAGCGTAGATGCATATATAGCTAAGTCCTAGCCTTGAGCACTTCTTTCATCTCACAATTCTCAACTCAGTCACCAACGAGCAGTTAGAATATTGACTTAAGTTACAGCGCAATTAGTGGCAAAATTGATTGAACTCAAGAGCTGTGTGTCACTTTCTTTTAAGACTTGAATGCAGGGAGGGGAAGACTTGTTCTAAAGAGACTGTTCTTAATGAGATTGAGACCTGCAGAGGGATAGGGAGAGGAGATAATTCACTAGTGATTGAAAAAGCAGCTGTGTGTGTGTGTGTGTGTGTGTGTGTGTGTGTGTGTGTGTGTGTTTAGGCTTCTGATTGGGTGTATGTTTAGGCTTCTGATTGGGACCCTGAATTTCTCTGGTCTAGGTATTATTTCTCTAAGGTGTTCTTAGCAAAGCCCCTATAACAAAGCAGTGGTAGGTGAGGATTATGATGGTAGTGTATGAGTGATGTTTACAGAGGAAATTTCTTTCCCTCAAGTGCAGTAATCTTTTCAATACCAGCTAGACTGTTTTTCCTATATTACATTTTAGGAAGAATGGCAAACCATTAAAAATATAAGGGTAAAAATCAGACTTAATTTAGGAAGAATGGCAAACCATTAAAAATATAAGGGTAAAAATCAGACTTAATTTAGGTAGAATAATTAGTAGTCTATCTCCAGTGAGAGAAGCCCCTTTTCAGAACACATAGTTATTATTTGGTTTATTTCTCATTCTTAGAAAGTTTTGTGCTTAAAGCAACTGGAAACATCAATGTGGCTTTTCACTGTTTGCATTTTGAAGACCTGTTTCCTTCAGCCCTGATTCCGTTGTAATCCCAGATTGTAAAGACTGCCTAACAGCTTTAGATTCTCAACTCTGGTTCCCTAAAGTCAATTCTGAAGCTACAGGCACATAGTGCAGATGACACAAGTGCCAGGGATGTGCTGAGCCCCCATGTGCCTCTGTCCCTTACAGACTCCTCACCACACCAGGTTACCCACTGCCTGCAATTGAATTTCCAACTCAGCTAGCTCCTAACGGGTTGCCGAGGCTGGCAGGCTTAATGAGAAGAGGCCACCTATATTTCTGCCTTAGAGTTGCTGGTGAGTTCAACTCACATGATCTTTTGATAACAATCTCGTGAGTTGAGCACTGTGTCATCATCACACCAGGTTAAGACCCTTGTTAATTGCAGTCATCTTTTATTTGAAGGAACTGGACCACAGAGACTATAAATAAATTGCTCAAAGTCATGCAGCTACTCAGTGCTGATATGAGGGCTAGTGTTCCTCCTTGGTTGAGATCAGCACCAGCTTTTACCCCAACACTGTCACTTGGAGTGCTGGTTTCTGCTCTGTCTGTAGTGCAGGGTTTTTATTCATATCGGACTTTTCCATTGTTAGGTGCCACTGAGTTGACTAACATCAACCTTCCGAACAGCAGAACTGATCCTTGCCATTTTCCTGCTCACACTCAAGCCCATCGTGAGTCTATCTCATCTCATTGAAAGTCTTAATCTCTCGATGACTCACAGTCTTTCACAGCATGATGTCTTTTTTCTAAGGACTAGCCCCTCCTGACAGCATACTCCAAGTATATGGTGTGAGTTTCACCGTCCTTGCCTCTGAGAAGTACCTTTTTTTAACACTTCCTCAAAAATAGATTCCTTTAGGGAGCTCTGGTGGCCTAGTGGCAAGAAGCTGCACTGCAGTCCCTGAGGTATGTAGTTCGAATCCACCAGATGCTTTGCTAGAGAAGGAGGGGCAATCCTCCTTCTGTACCAGTCAGATCTGATTTGACGGTACACACATAAACAATAATAAAATAAAATTTTTAGAAAATTAATAAAAAAACAGATTCTTCTTTTGGGAGTCTGTTGTATATTCAATACTCTTCGTAAACACCACAGTTCAAAGACCTTAGTTCTTCTTCAGTTATCCTTATTCACTGTCCAACTTTCAGATGTAATTGAATATACCAAGGCTTGTGTCATGTGCACGAATAGTCTTTAAACTGATATCCATGCTTTCTAGCACTTCGGTTCTGGACAACAGATTTTCCTAGAGTAACAGGTTTTCTGTTTTCTTGACTGATGCTTCTATGGGTATTGATTGTGGATCCAAGTAAAAGGAAATCGTTGACAATTTCTATCTTTTCTCTTTATCATGATGTTGCCTGTTGGCCCAGTGGAGCTCATATACTAGAATTTCAGAAGGTGCATCAGTTAATCTATTCATAAATACTCATTGAGCACCTACTTTGTACTGACACTGTTTTAGACACTTGAAGGTGACAGCCAGTTAAACATACAAAAATCCTCCCTCTAGGAAGAAAGCAAGTAAAAGCATAGATTAAATGGTGATGATGTTATTTGACACCATTGAGTTGAGGACATCTCATAGCTACCCAATGCACAACCGACCTCTTCTGTGTTCTTTCCTGCGTCATTTTCACCATCTCTGATACACTTGAACCCTTTGTTGCACTCACTGTTTCATTCCATCTTGTTGGGAGGTCTTCACTTCTGCCAAGGAATAGCCTCTTTTAACAACATGCGCAACGTATGAGAGACAAAGCTTCTCCATCTTTGCCTCCAAGGAGCACTTTGGCTGATAAGTGCTAAATAAACAGCAGAGCTGCAGTGCCAATGCTGAGAATCTTGTTCCTGGACAGTGGCCTGGTGACCCTGTAGGATGGGGCAGTGAGTACGAGGGGATCAAGAAGGTTGCTGTTTTAAGTAAAGTAGTAGAAAAGGCTGATAAAGTGTTTGAGCAGAGACTTGTAGATGAAAGGCTGTACCTAAGAGATAGTTTGGGGAAATAAATATTCAAATACACTTTAAAACCTAAGCCTCATTTTCCTCAAAATATGTAATTGTAATTTAGCTTTTTCTAACACTCATATAACGTCAACTAACCTGATTTATAGCGTGCCTCCTTCCCTCCCCCCCTTTTTTGCGTATTTTCTCTTTATATGCCTGCCACAGGAATCAATACACTGTTTTTGATTACTGGAAAAACCTGGCTGTATTATTTCCCCCCCCCTCCTTTTTTATTTTAAAGAGAATAGCAAATCATAATGAACAGGCTGATGAGAAGACCTGAAATCCTTTTTCTTTTAAAGTCTGATTTCCTTTAGTTCTACATCTACAATAAATATAAAATGAAAATTGCTGTTCACTATGACATGGGCTCAGCAAGACGCCAAGTGTTTTGTTAGGATGTATAGCTAAGTGAGCAGGCCGACCAGACAAGCATTTAAAACAAAGAGGGTTTTCTTGCTGACATTTAGATAAGTGGAAAATTCGGTTATCTGAAACGCCTGTTCCTTACAAAATCTGCGATTGCGTTACAAAGGCGTGCTATCATTGAGAGCCCCTGGCCTTTTGTGTATGAGACTGGTGATAAAAGCCAGCCCTCCTTACCACAGTCACAAAGATCACGAAATGCGTGTTCTTTTCAAGGTGCTGGCACCTACCCGGACCGTTCTTGAATTACAGAAAACCCCTGATGTTAAGATGTAAAAATGCTTATTTCTCTGGTTCCACTCTTCTTATCAAAAATGAGTGAAAATAGAAACTTTCTGGAATATATTTTAATAGCCTTGACTTTAAGCCCAGCCCAAGAGGGTTGAAAACTGACCAAGCCCAGATTGTGTTCCTCTGTACAGGAATTGGATGGATGCTTTTGACATTTCAAGATTGAGTCCAAAATAAAAGAGTCCAAATCATTATCAGATAAGATTCTCCCCCACACACAGGTAGAAAGGATCGTTTTCAGCTTCCCTAAATAAATATGAAAGAAACACTAGTAGCAGAAAGCTTAAGCATTCAGTTGCTAAGGGAAAGGGTGGAGGTTTGCATCTCCTCTTTGACTACACAGGAGGAAAGACTAGAGTCTGTTCCTAGAAGAGTTAATGGCAACCCTTGGGGGCAGTTCTGCCACCACTTGGAGTCCTTCTCGTTTTCAGCTCATTGCCATTGAGTCAGTATTGACTCATGGCTGACTCTCCACTGGGTTTCTGAGAATTACATGGGAGAATATTGAGCCCGTCTTTCTTACTTGAAACTTACGGTGGATTTGAACTGCTAGAGAGGAACCAACCACCTGTGGGATCGCAGTGCAAAAATCTGGGTCTACACCAACAGAGCTCCCTAGATCCATGGGGTCATTGTTGTGTACCATACAGTTGGAACCAAACTATAGCTGACCCTCCAGCAGGTTTTCAGGGGCAGTTATGGCATAGGAGGAGATTGCCCAGCTCCCGTGGAGCACCTAGTGGCCTTGAACTGCATGCCTTCAGGATTGCAGCCCAGCTTCTTGCCACTGTACCACCAGAGGTCATTAAGATTCGAATACAACCTTGACGACACCTAATAACAAACTGAAATGAACCATATAATCCTGTCCATTGGGCTAAGAAAAGTGTGGATAGAAATAGGAGAAAAGAAAGGGAAATGAATGATAAAGGAAGACTGATTTTGAAACGCAGTTATGTACTTTTCCTCCCCCCTGGGTTCTATCCAAAGCAAACATTTACCAGAGGTACTGTGAGACATTTTGGGGTCAGTTAAACGGACTTTTTAAAAACTTGCAGAAATGTTCTTACAATAACTGACTATATTTTTAAGCTTGATTCCAAATGCATGTGTGTATGTGCATGTGTATGAGAATATATATGGCGCTCTGGTGCCAGGCTGTGTCCCAAAGGCATGGGATTTGAATACATGTATTGCTCCACAGGAGGTGTCTGGACAGTCTTCTCCCTTGAGAATGAGTTGGTTCCAGCTTGATAGTAAATAACGTACGTACGTGTGTGTGTGTGTGTGTGTGTGTGTGTGTGTGTGTGTAAAAATATATAGAAAAGATTGCCTGATTATAGTCTTTCTAATCAACTGTCATGCTTCTGAGAGCTGGATAATAAATAGGGATGAGAGAAGAATCGAGACATTTGAGGTGAAGGAGAAGAGTGCTAAATATTCTATGCACTGTGAGAAGAACAAATATGTGTTGGAGAAATGTACAGCTATAACGTTCCTTGGAGGCAAATTTATGACGTTTCACCCCGCATATTTTGAACGTGTTAGGAGAGGCTATTCCTTGGAAAAGGACATCACACTTGGAAAAGAGGAGGTTCAGTGAAGGAGAGGAAGACCCTCAATGAGATGGATTCATGCAGTGACTCAGATGCATTGGGGGTGATGAGGGTGGCACAGGACTGGACAGAGTTAAGATCTGTTGTTCGTGGGATTGCTATGAGTCGTACTCAACTTGATGGCACTTCAGAAAGAGAACATGCACATATATGTGTATATACTGTGTTAATGTAAAACTAGTGCCATGGATACCGACAGTGAGTATAGATTTGTGAATCAGCTAATAATATTTGTTGCAATAATCTATGGCATTTCTCCCAGAAGATTTCTCAGATTCATCGATATGGATCAAAGTCTATTCTCTTACCAAAATGATTCTGTGGCTGTGAAAGGTATGTTCTGCCCCTCTGTTTTTATGTCTTAGTTTTAGAATATTGTCCTTTTGGGGTCTTTTTGCCTACTTATTCTGATTAAATGCATGTTGCTAAAAGAGGCTATTCCTTGGAGAGGGACATCATGCTTGGAAAAGTGGCGGGTGGCGGGACAGTGAAGGAAAGGAAGACCTTTAACCACGTGGACTGACACAGTGACCGCTGCAGTAGGCTTGAATGTATCAGAGATTGTGGGACAGGACAGGACAAGGTTCAGATCTCTTATTCATAGGATTGCTATGAGTCTTATTCAACAGCATTTAACAACAACTCTAAAATTAAAAAAAAAAAAACAACAACAAAACTCAAACCAAAACCCTAAAATTCATTGACACTGAGTGAGAACTAAGATATAAATCTGCATCTGGTTTCCAAGGCTGTAAATTGCATGGGAGATTGTCATTCTGGTGACTTTGAACCTCCGGGGAAACACCACCTCTGGGTTAACAATGTAACTTCCTACAGACTACACAACCAGAGCTCCCTCAAAAGAAAATGCAAAATTTCAAATGGATGTTTGGGTGAACTTAGTTTTAAATTTAGCCATTTGGTATATACCACGTTGTGCTAGGCAATAATTACAGTTACATAAAGCTAATTGAAATGGCGTGATTTCGCTGACGGTTTCATGGTTAGAAGGTTTTCACAGTGTTAGAAGAAAAAGACATGTCAGTATTTTGAGGACTTACATTGCCTGTTACTGTGTGTCTTTAAATCAATTCTGACTCATAGTGACCTTCTGTGACAGAATATAACTGCCTTGGAGGGTTTCCTGGGCTGTAATCTTGAGGGGAGGAGATGACCAGGTCTTTTCTGTTTTAGAGTGCTTGGTATGTTTGAAGTACTGACCTTTGATTAGCAGCTGCACATTTAACCATTGTTCTGGCACTGTGTGTGTGTGTGTGTGTGTGTGTGTGTATGTATACAGAGAGAGAGAGCACGCATTGGTGGCCTAATGGTAAGAAGCTTCCTATATAGTTTACTGCCTCTGAAAACCTCCTGGAGGGTCAGCTACCAGTCAGCAGTTCAGACTTAATGGTACTCAACAACAAATTTATACACACACACACACACACACACACACACATACACACACACATATGTGTGTATATATATTTCCATACTCACACAAATCCACTACTCTGGAGTCAGTTCCAACTCACAGAGATCCTCCATCAGGTTTTTTGAAGTGGTAAGTTTATATGGGAGTAGAATCCATCTCTTCTGAGAAGCAGCTGGTGAATTTGTATTTTTGACCTTTCAGTTAATTTCACAATACATATAACAAACTTGCCCCCAGAGCTTCATAGGATATATGTGTATGTGTATGTGTATATATGCATGTTTTGAGCGTATTTTTTCCTGTAAAAATTTTCAACTGAAATTTATTTCAGAAGAACAAAATGGAGACTTGTGTGTTTGAAGGGTGTGTTGCTACAGATGCATTTGCTGGGGAGATTGAGTGAGGAGAGAGTATTGAAAAGAGGAAATGATGCAGAAGGAAAGGTTTGTGAACATTTGAGTGTCACATTAGTGTCACATATGCCCTTCTTAAATTAGTAGAGGAAGAAATGTACTGATGAGGTATTTGTGTGTGCACACACCTGCACACACACCTTTTCCTGTGTGCATAAGTGTGTGGGTGTGTTCATTTATGGAGTTAATGATGATTTTGATGAAAGAAAGTTACAATGAATGAAAAATCGATCTTCCTTACAATTTATATTCTCACACCTGTGAGTATAACATGCAAGGCAATACCCTTAAATAACAAAAACTATTCGTGAGTCAGGAAGGTAGCATGTGGAGAAGAGGCCATTCACTAGCCTTTAGATGAGTTGGCTGTGTGCAGAGTTTCCTTTATTAAAGTCACATTCTCTCCATTTTAGTAAAAAATAATGAGTGAGACAAGTAGTAGGGCTCTGGAAGTAGTCAAATACTATGACATTTTTTTTTAAAGGACAAAATGGCAAATTGAGGCTCATGTTCCAAAAAGAAAGGGTGAGGTTAAAATTCCACTCTTTAATTCAGACTTGGATTAAAGGTCTGTCTGAATTTAATGAAGTCCCTGGATGATGTAAAAGGTTATCTCACCGTGCCCCTTTTGGAAGTTTGGAGGTTCAAGTCCACCCAAAGGTGCCTCAGAAGGAAGGCTTTGTGCCCTGCCTCTGAAATATCTGCCCAAGAGAAAAATTGCACAGAGCAAAGTTTTACTCTGACACAGTCAATGTCATAATACAACACCAGCTCTTTAAAAAAAAAAAAAAACCATGTAGGCCCCAAGAAAGGCATGTGAATATACTCATCATAAGCTGCGGGTTACTGAGTCTGCAAGGTGGTCAAGGACAGCAGAGTGACCCCAAAGATGCTGCGTCCTTTGATTTGTGTGGACTTGATTTTTCTGGTATGTGTTTGGCAGCCAGTTTGAAACCACGCTTTTCTAATTAAAAACATGCAATGGGTTTGAAGTCCTTTCCTGCTTTGGCAGGCATGACAAAAACATTGTTCCCAGTGACATGGCTCCCTGAACGTTTCAGGGCTGTGAGTAATTCCAGGTACATTCCTTGCAGTGGACTACCAATTAGACAGCAGAGGCAGCGTGACACTGCTCGAACAACAGACATTTGTTGTTGAGAGATGTAGTGGGGAGTCAGTTTCCACACAGCAACTCCTTATGACAGAGCAGAACTAACTGCCTCTTAAGGTTTTCTTGGCTATAATTTGTATGAAAGCAGATTGCCAGGTCATTCCATCATGGAATCGCAGAGTGGGTTCAAACTTTCAGCCTTTTTGGTTAATAATAACTGAGTGCTTAACCTTTTGCTGTTGAGCCTTCTTTTAATGTCTTCTTTTTGCATGCAAAATACACTATTGTTCCCAACATTGTGACCTTAACCTGGGTGACCTTGTACCAGATTTGGCTGAAGTGAGTAAATCTCAGTCTTCTGGCCTTTATGAAGTCCAATGCTGTCCTCAAGCTTTTGTACAACATTCCCAGGTGCTCTGCTGAACCCTGGGCTTGAACCTTACTCAGTTTTTCCTACATTTGTTCAGGTTACTGACCATCTATCTCACCAGCCTGCCTGGACTGTCCTTTTTATTGCATGCTCACCAGATGTAAAGCTTGGTCTTCTCTTCATTTTCATGAGTCTTTACTTCTGGAAGGCATCCCTTTCTTTGTATAGTTGATTTTACCACAGCTATGAAAAGATAGATACTGCATCAAAGTAGACATAGCTTAGATAATTGGGCCTTTTCAATGCTCTGATTGTCATTGCATTCTAAACTCCAGGCCCCCACTTTTTCTTTTACCCTCCTGCTTTCTATTTCTTACTCCGTCTTCCATCCCTCCCCTTTTATTCCCTCCTCCTATTCCCCCTTCCATCTCCCTCCTCTGCCCCCCCATATTCCTCTTTTTTCCCTTCCTTTCTCATGTTTGCCTCAGAGGAGCACAACTCAAATCTCTAGAAAGCAAAGGAGACCAGAGCAGAAATTGCCACTCTCTGCTGTCATTAAAGGAAAAGCAGTGGTTTCCTTTTTAGCTTCTTGCCATAATCATCATCTAGATGAAGGAGCAGAGAAAAGCAAGTAATGAGAAAGAGAAGAGTCTCAGGCTTTGGAGGAAGAAGAAAGACTTCAGAGACATCCTTAGACCCCCACGCGAGGCTTGGAGGGTGGGGAGGGTGCCGTTTTAGGCACAGTCTTTGGAAAATCAGATTTCTACCTTGAAGCTTGCCAGCAGGTTGCCAAGGGCAAGGTGTGTGCCCTCTAGAGTCCCAGTTTTTCCCCTCTTTAAAAAGAAGTTGATAATGCATTTTATTATCTCCAATCCTTCCCTACAAAATTAAGCCTTTAGAAAGGTTTCTCTTTTTATCTCCCTCATAATTCCGCCCCACATAATTCTGCCCCACAGTGACCTTCCATTGGGTTTTTGATGCTTCACATCTTAACGAGAGGAGACAGATTATCTTTCTGGTAGATCTGAACTTTCAGAAATGCATAGACTTTGCTTAGCAATGAAACACTCAAGAGTTTTTTACCAAACAGAATGTATTCTATGTTGTCTTAAAGTTTGAAAAACTCTGAATTCCCAAAACACAACAGGCCCAAGAGGTTTTGAATAAGCATATATATCTTAGAGGGTATTTGGATTCTTAAAAAGAAGTTATAATTATGTGGGGATTAATGTAGGACCTGATGCCGACTACCCATTGAGTAAGTGTTGACTGCTGTTACCATCATCCCATTGCCTCTTGGAATAGTGCACATGTGTGTTGGCCTCTCTCCAGGGGTAACTACAGAGGTTCGCGTTAGTTGCTTATATTAATTGAAGGAAGGACATGTTGTTAGTCCATCCCGTTGACCCATAGCTTCCCTATGTAAAACAGATGGTAATCTGGCTCGATCCTGCACCATCTTCACAAGCTCGGATGAGCTTAAATCCTTTGCTGCAGTCACTTGTAGTTTCTACTTGTGATCCATTTCATGTTGTCAGTAGCTGTGTAGTTGAGTTGGTTCTGACTCATAAAAGTCTGTGTACCACAGAAGGAGACACTAACCAGACCTACACGATCCTGGCATTCATTGCTATATTTGAGCCCATTGGTGTAGTCATTGCGACAGTCTTTTCTTATTAAGGGTCTCCTTTTTTATTGCTGACCCTTTACTAAGCATACTATCTTCCAGGGGCCAGCCCCTCCTGTTGATATGTCCAAAGCACATCAGATGAATTTGCACATCTTCCCGTAGTAGGGAACTTCCAGCTATTCTTCTTTTCAGATGGTCATTCATTCTTCTGCCAGTCCAATACAAAATATTCTTCTCCCGCATCATCATTCAAAAGCAACAGGTCTTCATTCTTAACATATTATCTGTCCAACTTCCACATGCATATGAGGCAGTTAGAAATAGCTGGTTTGGGTCAGGTGCACCTTACTCCTCAAAGTGACATCTTTGCATTGTTAACATTTAAAAGATTTATTTTTTCTTCATCAGATTTCTTCACTGCTGCCTCCATGGGTGTAAAGTAGGGATCGGAGTAAAGTGAAATGCTTTCCCATTTGAGTATCTTTTCCGTTCATCATGCTGTTCCTTATTGGTCTAGTTGTGAGGAATTTTGTTTTCTTGATGTTGAGGTGCCATCCGTATTGCAGCCTGTAGTCTCTGATCTTCAACAAGTGCTTCAAATCTCCACTGCCTTTGTAGCTGGTGTTTATAACTACCCTTAGTGTTGAGGTTGTTTCCAATTTTCAGATGGCTTCTCCATGCCCTTTCACTCTGTCTTTAACTGAGGAAAAATCACGTTCTAGTTCTTCACTCTCTCCCTCCCTCTCTTAAATGCCCTTTCCTCTCTGATTACAGGAAGCCTGGGAGTTGATTACTGTGAAGCCTGTAAGGGCCAGGCTTTTCTTTTATGCCAGGCTTTCTCAGAGAGTGGTGATTAATGGTCAAAAGATGCTAAATGTGAAAGAGTAATTCAGTGGAGCTCTTGGGCATTTTCTCAGGGCTCAGGTGCGGGGACAAATTCCCTAAGTTTTCAACAGGGACAACTTAGTTGCAGAAATGGAAAATGAAGACCTATCATGTAAAATCTTGGCTGTAAATACAGTGTTTGTTGGGGAGAGTAGTGTTTTTCTCATTGTAAAGCCTGTTGTCCAAGATCAGTAAAGTTAGGTTATTTTCTTGTTTTTCCTACTCATATTTGAGAGGTTTTAAACGGGTTGGGGAATACATGGGGCTAGTCTTGAAAAGCTTGCTGGATTCAAAGAATAATAACAATAAAATGAAAACTTTTTGTTCCATGCTGATAAGATAGTAAAAATATCCGTCTATTGTAAGAAATGTTGATGTTTTAGAATAATAATAATAAACCTGGAAGCAAGAATTAGATTTCTTTTACTTCTCTGCGCCAGTCAGGTTCCCTAAATCGTAAGGCTGATTAGGGACTGGACTCTGACACACCTTTATAAATATTTTAAGTTGCCAAAAAATTTTCTGTTTGGTTTTTGCTGATAAAGTTGTGGGCTTTCAGTGCCTGTACCTAAGATAAGAATGTCCATCTTGTTGTCTTTATTAAAAAGCAGTAACAGTGAGTGAAATAATTCCTCTTAAATGAAGAAGAGATACAAACAACACAGAGTGTCTAAAGTTTTAGTACTACTTTTTGTTTATGTAATAAGCTCAGCCACAAGTTCTGTCTTGCTGACTTATTTTTGAGGCTAAAGAAACAAACATATCTTGCCCTCAATTGCTATGACTTCTTTATAGAATGAATTCACATACATGTTTTCTCTTTAATTGTCATAGTTCTATAATTGTCTGGGTTCTGTATAACAAATGCCCCACAGTTGTCATGCTTCAAGACAGCAGTACAGAATTTGTAGAAAGCAAAATCTTTACTAATTGGTATTGGGGGGGAGGAAATTTTTTTTTTTAAAAAAAGAGATTTCTCTACATCTGGCCTTGGAAGAGTGTAAGTAAGCACCTTTTCCTTGGCCTTCTTGAAGGGCACTGCGTCCAATGGAATTCATTTGACAATCACTCAGTGTAATCCTTCATCTTCAGCTCTGCATCTATTCAGTCTCAGATACGGCACTGCAGAGAGCAGAGTCTGAGTTTTCTGCCAAACAAAATAGAATTCCAAAGCCAAAGAATCCTTCTGTTAATACAAAAATATTTTTTTTTTCTTTAGGAAATCATTCATTTCATTTTTATTTTAGTTCAAAGGCAAATCTAGCTTCTGGTGACTTTGCTCTTCCATACTAAAAACACCACAAAATACATGTGTAAAGAACAAGGAGAAATGGGCTCATTCATGAATGACTTGACTTGTTCAGTAGGAAAAAAAAAAAGAATCTGAATTGATCTTGTATGGGAGATTTCTTGAGAAGGTTCTTTGAAGATTTCTAAACATTGTTTTAAGTTGATGTCTTTTTCATTTTCACCAGTCCCTTTGTATTCATCAAGATGAAACATTTTTTCCTTTCCTTTCCTTTTTTAAATATGCATTTAATAATTGTCTTTATGAATGTAGCCAATGGGCAGGACTTGGGTAAACCATAAAAAGAAGGCAAAGGTGATGGAGACATAGAGTCATCAGAAATGTATAATTTCTGCAGAAAAAAAGATTTGCAAAGCATAAAGATGAGACAGTATTTTGTATCATAAAAAGGATTAAAAGAGTTTAGAGAAGACGACAAATGTAGAAAACTTCAGAAAGTGACATTTAAGAAGCTGGAGTAGGAGGAAAGGGCTGATAACCAACTTCTGGAAGTTATTTAGAGCCCCGTGGGTCACAATGAGTCAATAAGCAGCTCATTTTATAGATAATGTGAATCCAAGCGGTGTTATGCCCTATTGAACATAGGGTCCCAGGAATATGATTTGCTGGCAGCTAACAACAACAATGCTAAGTCTAAAGATGTCAATAGTGAGAAAAGAACTACACCCAGAATGGAAATCGAAGGACTTGTTCAAGGAATAGAGATTATTCTGCTGGCCTTGAGCCCACAATATGTATAGAGCCCAAGACTTCAACCTAAAAAATAGTTTACTGTTGTTGTTAGGGCCATGAGTAGATTTGACTAGCAAATCCACTGTACAGGTACAGTGTATCCCAGGTACAACAGAGTGGTCCTGTGCCATGCTCATAGTCTTGTGAGGTAGAAAGTAAATAAACAAATGATTGGATACGTTTTTATTAGAACTCTGAGTTATGCACAGTGTTTTTTAGAACACAGAGAAAGAAATCTTAACTGAGGTGGTGCTTGGAAGTTGGCTGGAAAACTTCAGGGGAGTTAAAAATCTTGATAGAGTAGTAACTTTTAACTGTAGAAGTAAAAAAACATAAACAAGTGCCCGGTTTAACTGTATTTTCATGTGACAATGAACCACATTTAACTGCTATTCATTTCTTGGTTTTGTTTTGGGGGATTATATGTTATACACCAAACAACAGTCTGTTAGTAAATCTGTTTTGGGGGACATGTAGCCCAAGTGCTCTTCAGCGATAAGGATGATAAGACTCTGTTTCCTGTTTTTTGGACATGATATCAAGAGGGACCAGTCCCTGGAGAAGGAAATCACACTTGTTAATGTTGAGAGTCCTAGAAAAAGAAAATGCCTCTCAATGAGGTGGACTGGTCGACCCACAGTTGCATCATTGAGAGCAAGCATAGCAACGATTATAAGGATAATACAGAACAAGGAAGTGTTTCATTCTGCTGTGCATGACACCCTAAAAAGAAGAACATAATGAAAACGTAACAAAAAAAAAGAGGTTTTCATTTACGTCAGAACTGACTCAACAGTGGAGTCCTCAGAAGAGAAACCTCATCTTAAATCGGGAATTACCTACACAAGTTCCTCCTATCCTTTTGACTTAAACACAACTTTTCTGGGACTTTCTAAGGAAATTTTAATTCTTCAACTAATCAGCAGTTTTCCCTTCTCTAAATTGAAGTGTAAAAATGCCAAATTCTGCTTTTTCTTTTTTTCACTAAATTATCTTAGTCTCTTCTTTGATCTTCTTGCTAGTATCAATGAATATCTTTGGCTTGTTGTTGTGATGTAACATCAAACTTTATTTGGTTCTCTCTCAGCCTGGTAAGAAGCACCAGTGCTGTTCTGCTGTACATTTCAGAGAAAACTCTGAGTTTCTGTCCCAACATGCCTCCAGTTCTGTTAAGCAAAGCCTGATTGTTAAACAAGCTGGTCAGTTCCCTGTTTTGTATGGTATACTAGGTATCCTTGGATTTCCACCAAGAGATGATGTTTCACTTTGCAACTATGAAGTCTTACTTGCTCAATTTAGGCACTTGCTGGATGTTTCACTTCACAGCCATGCCTTTATTTCTAATTCCCTGATTGATAAAAGTGATTTACAATCTGCTACCAAGACCCAAGATGAGATGGCTTGACAAAGTGACTGTGGTAATGGGGGCAGGTGAGTCAGTGGCAGTGAGATTGGCTCACAATAGGGCGGGGTTCAGAGCTATTGTTCGTAGGGTTGCTGTGAGTTGTGGTCCACTCGAGGGCACATAGGAGTGGCAGCCACTTCCGAAATGGCTTGCCTCTGGAAACTATGTACGAACAGTGCTCAGGCCTTTTGTCCAGGACTCGACGGCACCTAACAACAACAATCTAAAGGTTGATTGTTTGAACTCACTCAGTTGCACTACAGAAGAAACTTTTTAGAAAAAAAAAATTTATTGTTAACAAATTGTAACTGACTCATAGATGACTCTTTAACAGGCTTTGTGAAGCTGTACGTTGCACAAGAATAAATTGCCCATTTTTCTTCTGTGGAGAGACAAAGGCAGCCCCAGTACCCCTGAAAGAGCGCCCTCAGGAGAAACAAGCTTGACCACTCTGCCATCATCAAGTTTCCCCTGACAACTGAGTCAGCCATGAAGAAGATAGGAGATAACCACACACTTGTGTTCATTGTGGATGTCAAGGCCAACAAGCACCAAATTAAAATTCAAGCTGTAAAGAAGCTCTATGATGTGGATGTGCCCAAGGTCAACACTTTGAGTAGGCCTGATGGAGAGAAGAAGGCCTCTGTTCGACTTGCTCCTGACTATGATGCTTTGATGTTACCAACAAAACGGTTGACAGAAGGGAGTGATGCCTGAATTGCAAACATCTACTCAGAAAAGGTGACTAAACAGAGGTACGAATTACCCACTAAAACCCTCCTGCCTGTCAGTTTGTTCCACTGTGGCAGCACACATATCGCTGTGATACTGGAAGCTATGTCACTAATATTTCAAGGACCAGCAGGGCTAACCATGGTGGACAGGTTTCAGTGCATCTTCTCATCTAAGGCAGACTAGGGAGAAAGACCTGGCAATCTACTCCCACAGATTAGTCCAAGGAAAGCTTTTGAACACAATACCGTCTGATTCAGTGCTGGAAATGAACCCCCCTAGGTTAAAATGCATTATACAATAGCATTGAACTTAAACTTAGAATGACAATTAACTCAAACCTAATCTTGACAATAGTGCAGGGCCACATATTCTGTTTTAAGATCACCATGAGTCACACTCGTTAATTGCCCTGGAATTAATTCGGACTCATGATATCTAAAATGTGTACACAGTAAACTTAATTGTATTTGTTAGGCTTTTCCTTTTCTTAGGCAAGGTAATGGACAGGTCAGTGTTAATTATACTATTATTTATGTCTCTTTTTCTTATGCTGATGAGGGTATAGGAAAATAGATCTTGAAGCTAGAAGTGTGAGTTTTTCTATTATATACACATAGAAAATGACTTACCTTATTTAGTAAAGAAAATGACAAAAAAAAAAAGGTAAAAAATGACCTAAAAAAAAAGGTAAAGAAAATGACAAAAAAAAAAAAGTAAGTCATTTTCTATGTGTATATAATAGAAAAACTCACACTTCTAGCTTCAAGATCTATTTTCCTATACCCTCATCAGCATAAGAAAAAGAGACATAAATAATAGTATAATTAACACTGACCTGTCCATTACCTTGCCTAAGAAAAGGAAAAGCCTAACAAATACAATTAAGTTTACTGTGTACACATTTTAGATATCATGAGTCCGAATTAATTCCAGGGCAATTAACAAGTGTGACTGACTCATGGTGATCTTAAAACAGAATGAGATATGTGGCCCTGCACTATTGTCAAGATTAGGTTTGAGTTCATTGTCATTCTAAGTTTAAGATTGTCTTATTACATTGTGTAGAACTTCCAAAATGTATTTACACACACACACACACACACACACATCTGGTGGCCTAATGGTAAGGAGCTGTGTTGCCAACCCAAAAGCACTCAGTTCAAATCCACCAGCTGTTCTACAGAAGACAGATGAGCAATGCCCTGTGTGATTAACTGCCTCTGACAATCCATTAAAGAAACAGCTATGAGCCAGTTTTGACCCAATGGCACATTATAACAATTGTTGTGTGCGTGTGTGTATATGCTGCTAGGAGAAGACTTAGAAAGGAGCATCATGCTTAGAAAGGTGGGAGGTCAAGGTCTCTGAAAGAGAGGAAGACCCTAATCAGATGGATTGACACAGTGAGTGTTATGATGGTCTCAAGTGTGTCAGAAATTGTGAGGATGGCACAGGATAGAACAGAGTTCAAATCTGTTGTTCATAGTGTCACTACGGGTCATACTTGACGCATGTAGCAACAACAACAACAACATATATATGGTATTTTATTGCGCAAGAGGCATTCTTGATTTGACTATTATTTCCATGGCATATGCTTTAAAATTTTATAAGAAAGTTAAAAATTCTTTAATATATTGAGTTTTAGATTTAGATTTCTGAAAAAGACATTGGAACAAGGAATATAAAAACACTGAGAGAAACAAAATGTGATAATATTGAGAATTTTATTAGAAGCTTTGAGTAATATTGATTATAAATTTTATTATCTATTAACTGCCTCTGAAAAGCTTCCAGTTCCAGCTGTATGACACACACAACATGTGTGTGTTTGTGTTTGTGTGTGTGTGTGTGTGTGTGAGAGAGAGAGAGAGAGAGGAGGAGTGGCATCCACGTCCTAACAACCTGTGAAAGGTCTCAGAACTTTGAGAAATGATCATAGTTATAGAAAGGCTTCAGGTCTTTGGTTCATAGGGCCCCTATGAGTTGTGCTTGACTCCATGGCAATCAACAACAACAACAATATATATATATCTCACATTCAGTATGCTGGTGTTTTACATATGAATTCATGTTCATAAGTAATTTTTTTGGTACTTTTTGAAAAATTCAGTTTGGGGATTGTAGCAGGCTCTTGTTGCACGGTGGTTTAGCTTTTAGCTGCTAACCAGAAGGCTGGCTCAGGATAAGGCTAGGTTCAAGGTTGTTATGACTCGAAGGCACATTACAACACCAACAGCAACCAGAAAACTGGCAGTTTGAACCAAACAGCCTCTGCTCAGAAGAAGGATGAAACAGTCTGTTTCCCTAAAGCTTGATAGCCTTGGAGACTGCAAGGCTGTGCCATCAGGTTGCTGTGAGTCACAATGAACTTGACAGCAGGTGGCTTATTATGACTGTTTCCTTACTAGACCATCTAGTAGTTTACAGTCATCTGTATGTCATCTTTAGGAGTCCAGAATAGTTTTAATAAGATAACTATGTTGTTGTTGTTGATTGCCGTCGAGTCAGCAACCCTATGAATAAAAGGCCTGAAGCCTTTCTATAACTATCGCCATTTATCAAAGTTCATAGACTTTCAGGAGGCATGTTGTTTAAGAAGTGAATGCGACTCCTGTATATAATAGGTGTTAACCATATTTGCTAACTTAAATCCATTGGTGCCTGGATTCTAAAAGCAAAATTCAAAGAGAGATACCACAAAAACGGATCGTATTAGTTCCTTCGGAATGCATAGTTAACAAGACTTTAGCTACTAAAGGATCTGGTAAAACTTTTCAAAAAAGATGTAGATGCTGAGCTTTGACTTTTCAATTTTAATTGTTAAATGGAAATTCACAGTAAAACCATTTAGGCCTAGACAGTTTCTAACATGTTTTTCATATTTTAATTTCTTCCCCCCCCTTTATTTTATATTGGTTGATTTACAAATTTCAAATACATTGTTTTTCAAACCAGATCTTTCTAATTTCCTTCACACACACCCCTCTCATATTTAATTTATTCTTTGGTCTGTTCACATTGTTTTCCCTGTTCTAAGTTTCCACTTTGGTTATGGATGTTTGCTAGAAAAATGATCCAGTTCCTTTAGATTTACAGACATACTAATTAGTATTTCATATTCTTTTTTGTTCCTTTTATAATTATGTAATTGTCTTCTGTATCCCTGATTATATTTCTTGTCTTAAATCCAAAATCTTACCTTCTTGTTTCTCACTCCTTAATGCCCCTCTCTATAATATCAGGACTGCTAGAGGTTTAGTCTTTATTCTTTTCAAAGATTTAAGCTTTACTCAATTTATCCTTTCTACTATTTTTGGATGCCTACTATTTCATTAATTTCAGCTGTTTAGAATTTTCTTTAAGACTTTTAATTTTTTTTTATCAGCCAATGTTATTTCTCCAAGTATGTTAAGTTGTTTACATCGTGAATTTAAGAAAATAATAATAATGAAAGCTATTTTGAGCAATTGAAAGCTATTTTTCATACTTCTTTAAAACTTTATCCCATTTGTTTTTAAGTTTATTATTTCATTTTTATTATTTTTTAAAATGCACAGTATATATATATATATATATATATATACACACACATACATACATACACACACACCTAATCCAGGCCATGATCTACTCAATTACTTGTTATGCTTCAGAGAGTTGGACAATGACTAAGGATCACAGAAGAATAGATGCCTTCGAGTTGTGCTGGAAGAGAGTCTTGAACAACTGCCAAGGAAATAAATGGTTCTGTCTTGGAGAGGGTGAAACCAAGTCTCTCCTTGGAGGCTAGGATTTTGAAGCTGTGCCTCACTTTGGGTATGTAGCTAAGAGAGATCAGTCTTTGGAGAAGGACATCATGCTCAGAAGGGTGAAAGGACAGTGCAGGAGAGGAAGACCCCACATGAGATGGGTTGATACAGTGACTCAGGCAATGGAAGTTGGAGTGTCAGAATTAGTGAGACTGGCTCAGGACAGAGAAGGGTTCAGAACTGCTATACATAGGGTCACTATACATCGCAGGTGACTCAGTGGCACATAATAACAATAACATACTATGACAGATTTGGAAGCAGGAACGACATCCATTTCCTAAACAACATGCCTCTGGAAACTCTATGAACTTTAATAAATGTCAATAGTTGTAGATGAGTTCAGGCCTTTTGTTCATAGGGTAGCTATGAGTTGTGCTCAACTTGAAGGCAATCAACAACAATACATCTGTAAATAGTACCTAGATAAGGAACTGCCAGAAGTTCGAGCAGGATTTAAAAGAGACCATGGCACCAGGAGTATCATTGCTGATGTCAGGTGGATCCTGGCTGAAAGTAAGGAATACCAGAAAAATATCTATTTTTTTTATTTATTATGCAAAGGCATTTGACTGTGTGGAACATGACAAGTTGTGGCTGTAATTGAGAAGAAAAGGAATCCCAGAACCCTTGATTGTGCTCATGCGGAACCTATACTTGGAGCAAGAGGCTGTTGTGCTAACAGCAGGGGAGCACTGTGTGGTTTGGAATTGGGAAGGGAGTGTGTCAGGGTTGTATTCCCTCTCTGTACCTGTTCAACCTATATGCTGAAGAAATTATGTAAGAATCTGGACTCTGAAGAGGAATGTGGCATCAGAATTAAAGGGAGACTCATCAATAACCTGTGTTATGCAGATGACACAATCTTACTTGCTGAAAGTGAGGAGGACTTGAAGCACTTGCAGAAGATCAAGGAATGCAGCCTTCAGTATGGATTGCATCTCAATATCAAGAAAATAAATATTCTTACCGCTGGACCAATAGACAGTATCATGATGGATGGAGAGCTTCATCTTGCCTGGATCCACAATTAACACCCTTGGTACCAGGACTCAGGAAATAAGGAGATGATGCATTGTTCTGGGAAAATCAAAAGTTGGAGACCTTTCCAAATGATTGAGGAGTAGTGATATCAGTTTGAAGACTAAGGTGCATCTGATTCAGGCCATAGTCTTTCTGATTACTAGCTATGCATCTGAGATCTGGTCAGTGAATAAGGAGGACAGAAAAAGAATTGACACCTTTGAGCTGTGTTGGAAAAGAACACTGAACATCCCACGGACAGCCAAGAAAACAAACAGATATGTTTTGGAGAGGGTGCAGCCAGAGTGCTCTTTGGAGGCAAGAATGTTGAGTCTTCACCTCACCTGTTTTGGGCATATTGCTAGGAAGGGCTATTCCTTGGAGAGCAACGTGATACTGGGAAGGGTGGAGGGTCAATGAAGGAGAGGAAGACCCTCAACCAGGTGGATTGACATGGTGACTGCTGCAGTGGGCTCTTGTGTGTCGGGAAGTGTGAGGAAGGTGCAGGATAGAACAAGGTTCAGATCTTTTGTTCATAGGGTCACTATGTGTTGTGCTCAATTCGATGGCACCTAACAACAACAACTTCATACTATCTCAACAAACTATTGTCGTTGTTTATATACTTCGAGTTAAACAATCACTCTCATTCACCCTTCATTTCAGAACTGTTCTCCCTCTGCTAACATAAACTTGCTGCCCCCTACGTTTCCTATGTAATCTTTAGGATTGCATTGGTCCATTTGACCCTTTATTGACAGATCTTAAAAGCACACTACTGAACACAGAAATTCGTTACTAGTTAAATTACACTATTGTTTGGCTTTAAGAAGACTTCTAGAAATAACAGTTGGTTTAAAGTTTAAAGATTATATCTGATCATCTCATTAGATTTTTTTCCCTCCAAAACCCAAAGCAAAACAAAACAAAAAAAAAAAAACTCCAAAAACTTTTAATTGTGATTTTAGTGAAAGTTTACAGAACAAATTGACTTTCTAGTCAATAGTTTGTTAAGTTGGTTGGTTTTGTTTTTGTTTTTTAAACATTATCTTTGCTTGCTGGAACTTTATCTACTGGGAGTGATCACACTCTTTGTTGCTGATCAGATGATGATGGGGACATAGTTGTTTATTTTACCCTCAATTAGAGATGCTGTTAATTTGCATAGGGAGAGGTGAATTGTTACTTCCTTGGTACAATCTTTAGGAACAGGATTTATTTACGACATAAGGAGATCATGGTAACAAGCTGAAAGGCCTGGAATTGCTGACCAAGGAGGGACGTTGTAGCTCCTTGTTTTCTGGGGAGGAGAGAATCCTGGTTCCTTTAGGGCTAAGCCCACACATCTCAAGGCTAAACAATGCCCCCCTCTTTCTCACCCTCTGGGGTCTACAATGCTAGCATAAGAGAGTTTTCTTCTCTGGCCAGTTGCGCTCTCCTGTCAGAGGGTCCCACATATGTGGGAAGGATGCCTGCAGGAGGGCACAGCACAGGTGACTGGGCTGGTCAGCAGTGGAGTGGACGGGACCCCTAGGGACTCCTTGCATCAGCAGCTGCCCAGTTCCTTAAGTTTTGTTTTGTGCCATCAACTGCAGTATAGTCCTGTATGGTAACAACCACCTTTCCACTCCCCTGTGTTGGCCATTTCTATTTCTCTTCTATCTCTTTCTTACTACCTTCTAAACTTTATCCCAGGGCAGATGTTGCCCTTTTGACCATGTATATAGTTGATTATTCTAAGAAGTACATTCTTCCTTGGGGTTATTGATCACCTCATAGACCTGTTTATTGTTTGCTGAAAGTTGATTCATGGGGTTGATTTTAATTCGAGGCTTGGAGGTTCACTACGGCACAGTCTTGGAGGTCCACATTACCTGTAATATTAACTGTTTTTATCTATAGGGAGCTCTGGTAAGAAGCTGCTCTGCAATTCCAAAGGCACGTGGTTCAAATCCACCAGCTGCTCTGGGGCAGGATGGACAATCTCCTCTCATGAGATTAACTTTCTCTGAAAACCCAGTGGAAGGTCATCTACAGGCGTGCTCCAGCTTGAAGGGACATAGTAGCAACAGTAGTAGTTAATTTATCATTTCAGTTTTATTTCTTCTCTGCCACAAGAGTTCTTTATACTAAGTATTCAATTTTTTAAAATGTCTACTTTTGAAAACTTACTTCCAAAACGAATTTGGTGAATGTAAGGAGAAAACCTGAGTGTTTACATACTGTGAGGCATTGTCGTCAGTGCTAACGATGCAGCAAGACAAAATAGTCAATTGGACCTGCCTCGTGGCTGAGTTTTCAAGAGGCAGTAAATTGCCCTAGAGGCTTACACCCATCTTTCTCCTGATGAATTCCAGCCATCAGAGAGGTGCCATGACACCTTTAGATTAGCAGTTCAACTCCCTATGCCACCAGAGCTCTGTGCTTGGTGTTGTGTTGTGTGGTTTGGGTTTTTGTTGGTTGTGGTTTTTGTTTTGTTTTGTTTTGTCTTTGTGTTTTTTTTAATGGAAAGTACATCTTTATGGGGGTACTTAGAATGTGAGGTAGTTCTTGTGGCTTGCTGGTAAGAAGCTGCACTGCAATCCCAAAGGCATGTGGTTTGAACCACCTACTTCCAGAAGGGATGTCAACCTCCTCCCATGCAACTTACTGCATCTGAAAACCTGCTGGAGGCTCAGCAATAAGTTGATTACATACGACCTGATGGAACACAACAACAATCTAGAACAGTCACAAAACAAAAATAAATGTTTCAGAGAAGCTTTGCTTGGAGAGATAGACCCTTGATGACATGGATTGACTTAGTTACTATGGTAATGGAAGTAGGTGTGTCTGAGATAATAAGGCTGGCTCAGGATAGAACAGACTTCAGAGCTCTTGTACAGCTGATGTCCTTAGGGTCACTGAGTTGTAAGTGACTCGACGGCACATGACAAGAACAACAACATTAACTGCTAGCAAGTCAACTTCAACTTGTATAAGTCCAGATGTGCCAAGGAATTTTTCTCCTTGAGGTCCTCAGTGGCCAGTCCTTTGGAAGCAGATCACCATGCCTTTATTCTGAGGGAACTCTGGATCTGTTCAGACCTCTAACCTTTTGACTACACTTAAACCAGTTTCATAGCAACAAATTCTATGGTGAAAAAAAATCAAGGGAATAGGGTGGCAGTGTTCCAGGATTGGGAGGGATCGGTAGCTGCATTTTTAACTTGGGTGGCCAGTAAGGGGTTGATCTGTGTGACATTTGGGTAAAGACCTGAAGGAAATAAGGAAGTGAGTCATAAATAAGAGTGTCTGGAGCAAAGGGACTTTCAGCCTGAGGGAACAGCAACTGCAATACTGGGAGGTGGGCCAGGAAGTTGTTTTTTAAATTTAAAATTTAAATTGGGACATCAGGAAAGCCTGAGAAGTTGACTTTTTCATTTCAACTGAGGAGTTAGCATTTCAGACAGTGAGAATGAGAAAGCAAATTTTTATCTACTAGAGGAAACACCAATTTACCTTCCTATTTATTGTCTTTATTGGCATGCTGATGGTCCAAGCCAGTGATCTTTTTGATTACTTGCTCTGCATTTGAAAGTTTGACAGTGAATGAAGGATTTGTTCCTTTGAACTGTGGTGTTGGAGAAGAGTACTGGATGTCTCATAGACTGACAAAAGAACAAACAAGTATGTCTTGGAGAAAGTGCCACCAGGGTGCTCCTTGGAAGCAAGGATAGTGAAACTTTGTCTCACATACTTTGGGCATGTTGTCAGGAGGGACCGGTCCTTGGAGAAGGAAATCATCTTTGGAATGGTGGGGAGAGATCAGAATGTTATTGTTGTGGTTGTTATGTGCTGTCAAGTTGCTTGCGATTCATAGCGACCCTATGTACAACAGCCATAAACTCTGCTCTGTCCTGTGCCAATCACACTGTCTCTGACACTCCCATCCTGATTATCCCAGTCACTGAATCAATCCACCTCATAGAGGGCCTTTCCCTCCTGCGCTGTCCCTCCACCCTCCCAAGCATGATGTCCTTCTCTAAGGACCGGTATCTCCTTACAACATGTCCAAAGTATGTTAGACGAAGCCTCAGAATCCTTGCCTCCAAGGAGCTGCCTGGTTTAACCCTTTCCAAGATGAATCTGTTTGTTTTCCTAGCAGTCCATGTTACATTCAATACTCTTCTCCAGCACCATAGTTCAAAGACATCTCCTTCTATCCTCCTTAGTCCAACTGTCTGATGCATAACAAGTGATTGCAAAGACCAGGGCCTGTATCAGGCACACCTTAGTCTCCAGAGAGACACCATTGCTCTTCAGTACTTTGGAGAGGTCCCTAACAGCAGACTTTAATTTCCTGGCTACTGGTGCCAAGAGTGTTGACTGCAGAGCTAAGCAAAGAGAGGAAAATCCTCAACTAGATGTGTTGGCACAGTGTCTCTAACAATGAGCTCAAGTATCGGAGCTGGTGAGGATGGCACAGGGTAAGGTGAGGCTCAGATCTCTTGTTCAGAGAGTTACTGTGATTCACAGTCGACTCAATGGCACCTACACTAACAGTAACAATAGCGCAATAGCGTCTCTGTGGACTATTTTATATCTATGACTGTGCAAGAAATTGCAGTAAAATTTATGACAATAATATCCATGTGTCTCACCTGCTTTGGGCATATTGTGAGGAGGGACTATTCCTTGGAGAGGGACAGGATGCTGGGAAGGATGGAGGGTCAGCGAAGGAGAGGAAGATCATCAACCAGGTGGACTGACAGGACGACTGCTGCAATGGGCTCTTGTGTGTCAGGAAGGGTGAGGATGGTGCAGGATAGAGCAGGGCTCAGGTCTTTTGTTCATAGGATCACTGTGAGTCATGTTTGACTTGACTGAATTTAACAAGTGGATAGAGAGTTGCACTGCCAACCCAAAAGCACAGGCTCAAATCTACCAGTTGCCCCAAGGGAGAAGCATGAACTCCCCCTGTAAATAACAGCCTCTGAAAACCCACTAGAGAGTAACCTGTGAGTCAGTTATGACTTGACAACATTGAGTTTTTGAGAAAATATGTGTTCACTTTATAATGTAGTATAAACAGCATCATGATAGTTTGTGAAGAGATTGAGATCATTAACAGTTTCATTTTGCTTGGCTCCACAATCAACTCTCTTGGTACCCGCAGCCATGAAATCAGAATATGAACTGCATTGGGAAAGTATGCTTTCAGTGACCTCTTCAGGGCACTGTAGAGCAACAATGTCAGTACAGAGAGTAAGGTGTGCCTGATCCAGGCCATGATCTTTGCAATTACTTGCTATACATCAGAAAGCTAAACAATCATAAGAGATGATAGGAGAATTGATGCCTTTGATCTGTGGTGCTAGAAAAGAGGATTGGATATACACCATGGACTGCTAAAAGAACAAACAAGTTTGCCCTGGAGAGGGTGAAACCAGGCTGGTTCTTGGAGGCAAAAGTTATGAAGCTCTGTCTGACATTCTTTGGGCATGCTGCAAGGAGGGACCAGTCCTTGGAGAGGGAGGAGGGACCAGTCCTTGGAGAGGGAGGAGGGACAGCACAAGAAAGGAAGACCCTGGATGAGATGGATTGACTTAGTGACTGGGGTAATGGGAGTAGGTGTTATCAGAGACAATAACATTGGAGTGGTACCCACTTCCTAAGCCACATGCCTCTAGAAAGCCTATGAACTTGGAGAAATGATGATAGTTACAGAAAGACTTCAGGCCTTTTGTTCATAGGATCTCTGAGTCGTGCTCGACTCAATGGCAATCAACAACAATAACAGGATAGAGCAGAGTTCAGAGTTGTTGTACATAGAGTCACTATGAATCACAAGAAACTCAACAGCACATAATAACAACAATGTAAACTTAATTTTATATAAGGAGGTTTATTGTTGCTATGAGATTTGGTAGTTCAGTGCTTGGTTAAGCACTCAGAGAAGATTAGGGGTTTGAATCCACCTACTTTGAGGGAGAAATGCAGCAGCCTGCTTCCTTAAAGATTATAATCTTGGAAACCCTAAAGGGCAGGCCTACCCTGTCCTGAGGAGGACCTGAAGTATTTGCTATAGAAAGGCAAGAACTGAAGTCTTCAATATGGATTAAGGCTCAATATCAAGAAGACAAAGATTCTCACCACTGGGCCAATTGACAGCATCATAATGGATGGAGAAGAGATTGGGGTTGTTAACAATTTCACCGTGCTTGGCTCCACAATCAACACTCTTGGCACCAGCAGTCAGGAGGTCGAAAGACAATTACTTTGGGGATGTCTACTGTCAGGAACTTCTTTAGAGTCCTAAGGAGCAATGATGTCAATCTCAAGAGTAAGGTACACCTTATTTAGGCCATGGTCTTCACAATTACATGCTATGTATTAAATGATGTCCAAGGATGACAGAAGAAGAATTAATGCCTTTGAGTTGTACTGGACAAGAGTTTTCAACATACCACTGATAGCTAAGAGAACAAACAAGTCTCTCTTGGAGAGGATGATACCAATTTTCTCCTTAGAGGCAAGGATTTTGATACTCTGTCTCACATACTTTTGGCACATGACCTGGAGAGACCAGTGCTTAGAGAAGGACATCACTGGAAGGGTTGGGGGAATAGTGCAGGAGAGGAAGACCTTGGATGAGATGGATTGATAAAATTATTAGGGCGATGGAATTAGGTGTTTGGGAGTCAGTTAGACTGGCTCAGGATAGGTCAGGGTTCAGAGCTTTTGTACATAGGGTCGCTGTGAGTCACAGGCAACTCAATGGCACATAATAACCCTGTCCTGTAAAATTGCTATGAGCTGGAACTGACTTGCAGCAAAAGGTTAATTGTATATGCTTGCCAGCATATACTGCTCCATTCCCAAGCTGTGTTAAGTTCTGTGCTGCACCACCTCTAGGTGTTCTATTTTGCAATTCAGATGAAGAGTTTCTAAAAGATTATGAGGTTGTCAGGTGATGTTGCAAGGTTCAGCCAAGATGAGAACTGGTGAGGTGATCATTAATGTAGTAAGTAATATTTGGTCACTGGTGACATTGACACCTTGGAGTTCCTGTCACTAATGACTGAGAAGACTGCTTGTTACAGATTCTTGAATGTGTGGGTGGTAAAAAGTGTGGGTAGATCTCCTTTACAGGGATGAAAGGAAATGAGGTGGTGGCTTCAGGAGAAATGGCAGTGAGAGACTTTTTAAAAAAAAAGAAAGGAGAAATCATGACCTACTTGTATGACAATGAATCAGTAAACAGGGAAATTCAACAATACAGTTGAATACAGTACCATTGTATCTTATTTGTAATATATGTGTTATCGAGTCTTTTTAGTGTACAAAAATGCACTGATCTCATGTGATAGCTTTCATAATGTTTCTTTGTCCTTCTTAATGAGAATGATCTTGGACTCCCCTTCTATCAGCTCTGTCATTCCTGCTTTCATTTGGAATTTTTTTCCCCCTTGTGTCTACATGTTTTTATTGTAAAACATTTTTTTTTATGACATTCTTTTTTAGGAGTGTTTCTTGAACATAGTAAGTATTGAGTTGTTCTATCAGGATAATCTGGATTTCAGATAACACATCTTTACAATGAAAATTTCTCCTTTTGTTCATATTAAAAATTCCAAGGGGACTCGTTTCAGGCATGATTTGATGCAGTGCTTCCTCTACTTATCTTGTTTGGGGCCATTTCTCTTTCATAATCAAATGGCAGCAGCATTTCTAGGTCTCTTGTGCATTTATTCCTGACCTAGAATTTAAAAAAAAGCATAGTTGTTGTTTTTTTTCTGATTGCCATGGATAAAATGCATTTTTTAAAAGTCTGATTTCTATTTTATTTCCAGTCCTTTTTATCCCCCCAGGTATTAAGACACAAAACCTTATGTTAGGATGGGAGGGGAATTTTGTCCTTTGAATTCAAAGATTATGGACCCTGGCCACCTTATTGTGGATGGCATACCTCACACAATCATGTGATGTCATGTACAGTTTGGGAAACACATGTGTATCAAAGACAGTTGCTTCATAGGTGTTCCTTCCTGATGTCTGAACCTTCAAATGTGTTTCAAATGATTAACTTCGTAATGTCTTTGTCATCTTTTTAAAATTTTATTTGTGTGCATACAGTAACTTGTTTACATTGTGTTTCATTCATGTAGTGTGAGGTTTTATTTTCTTTTTTAAAAATTTTATACTGATTTATTTATAAAGTTTGAATACATTGTTTTTCACAAAAGATCCTTCCCATTTCCATTACCACAAACCCCATCGAATTGAACCATGCAACCCTATGATTAACACCCCCCCCCCCCGCCCATCCTATTTTTTTACCCCCCCCCCCCTTGCATGCTCATCCTCATTCTCCAATAGTGGTTTTATACAGTATTTTTCCTTGTGGGACTGAGTTAGTTCACTCAGCATAATGCTCTCCAGTCCCTTCCAAGCTAGCTTGTAATTTACAAAATCATTGTTCCTGCGTGCTGTGTAGCATTCCATTGTATGAATGCACCACAACTTCTCAATCCATTCGTTTGTGGTTGGACATCTAATTGTTCTATTGTTTCTTCGTCTCTGATTTGTGTAAGATTGCAGGTCCAAAGGGTATATTGTACTCTCTGGTTCTTTTTTATCATAGTGAGATTCCCTTTTTTTTTTACCTCTGAATCAGCTCAATTTAAGCCCCGTGAGATGGCAAAACTGATCATTCGCTACCTTAGTGATCACACACGTTATTTACATAGTCTTACCTAGTCACAATCAACAACCGTGGTACCAGCAGTCAAGAAATCAAAAAAGGTATCATATTGGGAAAATCTGCTGTCACAACCTTCTCCAAAGTGCTGAAGAACAAGAACGTTAGTTTAAAGACTAAGGTGTACCTGATGCAAGCCATGGTATTTTCAATTACTTGCTTTATAACTGAAAGTTGAACACTGGCTAAGGATGACAGAAGAAGAATCAATACCTTAGAGTTGTGACGCTGGAGAAGAGTCCTGAATATTCCATGGACTGCCAAGAGAGCAAACCAATCTGTCCTGGAGAAAGTATGACCTGGCTGCTCTTTAGAAGCAGAGCTGGTGAAGCATCCTCTCACACACTTTGGGCTTTGTTGTTAGGAAGGGCTAATGCCTAGAAAAGTAGTGTCAGTGTAGAAGAAGGCCCTTAACATGATTGATTAGCACAGAGACTATAACAATAGGCCAAAGTGTGTAAGAGATGGGGGACGGCACAGGATAGCGCATGTTTCAGATCTGTTGTTTATAGAGTCACTGGAAGTTGGAGTTGACTTGATGGCACCTAACAACCACAACCACCTTGCCATAAAAGCAAGCGTGTGTATAACAGAACAGAAATCTTTCCTGATGCTGCCCCATCTTCAACATCTCCATTGTTCTTAAGCTCACTGTTGTAGTTACTGTGTGAATCCGAATTATTAAATGTCTTCCTCTTCTTACCTGTTTTTCAGTCATACTTTTTCTTTATGTGCTTGGGGGAAATGTGGACGCACATACAGACCATTATTAACAGAATTATGAGTCAGTAGGAATTCATGAGAGATCTATTGTTCATCGGGTCACTATGAGTTATAGTCAACTTGATGGGACCTAATAAAAACTATAACAAGAATCACTTTATAGGCCCCTGGTGGGATGGTTCACAGGGAGCCGTGCTGCTCACTCAAAGGGGAGTGATCCCTGGGGGATCAACTCTACTATCAGCTTTTTGGAGAAAGGTGAACAATCTCCTCCTATATGATTTACAGCCTGGGAAACCCAATTGAGGGTCAGTTATGAGTCAGCTCCAATTCAACTGCAGTGAATGAGTGAGAGACTTTATATAGTGCTGTTTTATTTTAAGCCATTTGCAATGAGACAGATAACATTTTTGTTGTTGTTGTTTGTATTTTAATAAGAAAATAACCAACAACAAAGACAAAGAAAAAGGATTTGGAGGTGTTCTCCAGCCAACGGCAGGCCAGGTTATTTACATCAGCCTTTGTAGGCACTCCGGAGAGTCCTTAGGCACACCAGAGAGTAAAAAGGTAAGAAAATCTAGAGAGTTGAGCTCAGGATGTGGGGTTGCCTTTCCCCCAGAGGCATTCTTCAATTGTTACGGGTTAGACAGGAGAAAGGACCCCTGCTATTACAGCACAGTAAGTGTTGAGCTAACTGAAGGAGTTGGAGGCTCCCCTCTACCAGCTGCTCTAAATGAGAAGGACGGGGCAGTTTGATGCTGTAAAGTTCTGGAGTCTTGAAAATGCTAAGGATCAGCTCTATTCAACCCTGAAGGATAACTAAGTGCCTGGATGGGTTTGGTTTAGTTTGGCTTTAGGTAGAAGAGGGAGAACCCAAGTTTAGCTTTCTATAGACTCATATATACCTAGAGGCCAAGTTTAGCTTTCTATAGACTCATATACCTAGCGGAAGACAAGGAGTTCCAAGCTACCACGAAGGGAAGGCCCTGGTAAGTTGATTGGCTTGGTATTGGGATAGCACACTTAACATTCTAGAAAGAAAAGAGGTTCTGAAATACTGCATCCTTACAAGGCAGCAAAGCTCAGAATCTAACGATTTTATAATTATATTATTGTTATTGTCAGGTGCTGTTTAGCCAACTATGACTCATAGTAACCCTATGAACAATAGATCTGACCTTTGCCCTAACTACCACCGTCCCCACCATTTCTGATACACTTGGGCCTGTTGTTATTATGCCAATCCATCTTGTTGAAGATGTTATTCTCTGATCCTTCACTTAATGAGTATGATGGTTATCCTTTTCCAAAGACTGTTGTTGACTGCGTTCAAGTCGAGCATGACTCATAGTGGCCCCATAAACAAATGGCTTGAAGCCCCTCTACTACTATCGACTGGTCCCTCCTAACAACATATCTGAAATACTATCCCTCCCTCTGAGGAACAATCTGCTTGTACTTTTTACAATATATGGTATTCCATGGGATATTGAATGAGGGTATTGACTCTTCTGTCATCCTTCTTCATCTAACTTTCAGAAGCATACCAAGGCTTGAATCTGAACTTGGTTACAACATCTGAATGTTGGAGAGTGACTAAGGAAGGACTACAGAAGAAAAAAGATCAATGCCTTTGAGTTATGGTGTTGGAGAAGAGTTTTGACTATCTCGTGAACTACCAAAAGAACAAGCAAGTCTGTCTTGGAGAAAGTGCAAGCAGGCTGCTCCTTGGAAGCAAGGATGGTGACACTTGATCTCACATTCTTTCACAATGTTTTTAGGAGGGCCAGTCCTTGGAGAAGGACATTATGCTTGGAAAGGTGAAGGGGTCTCTGTAGGCGAGGAAGGCCCTCAACAAGATTGACTGGCACAGTGACTGTAATAATGGAGTCAAGTAAATTGGAGATGGTGAGTACGGCCCAGGATAGGGCCAGGATTTGATTTTTATGTTCATAGGATGGATCACTATGAGACAGAGTCAGCTCAAGGGCACACAAACAACAATAAGAAGGTTGTAAATTGCATCGAAGGAGATTGTGCATCCTTCTTCCTTTTGGCTGCCAGTGGATTTGAATGGCTAGAGAGGAGTGCAGCCTTTGGGTTTGCAGTACAACTCCCTACAGACTGCACCACCAGAGCTCCCTTGCAGTAACATAATCAAACTCATAAAAGGAAAGATGGGGAATTTTGAGAGAAAACAGAAAGCTATAGAAATAAAGAAAATAGAAATTTTCTGCAGCTAAAATCAGGACTGTAAGGGCATTTCTAAAATCAGGACTGTAAGGGCATTTTAGGGAACGCTTGTAGCCTAGTGGCGAGAAGCTGTGCTGCAATCCTGAAGGCATGTGTGGTTCATGGCCACCAGTTGCTCCATGGGAGAAAGATGGGCAATCTCCTCTCCTGTTATTAACTGCCTCTAAAAACCCACAGGAGGGTCAGCTATGTGTTGGTTCCTACTCTCCAAAACACCACCACCACCACAACAAGGAACAGTTTAGACACTTGTGGCTAGACATGTTAAAGAGAAAGTTAATGATCAGAAAGGTAGATCTGAAGAAAATGTCTTGAATAAGTAAGCCTATAAAAAAAAAAAAAAGAATAGTAAAAGGGCAACAGAGAACAATGTAAGAGACAAAGGAAATATAGGGGATAGTTCTAGCCTCCCACACTTGGTACCTTCTCAATTCCAATGCCTACTGTCCCTCCCACAGCTCTCACTACATTATTACCAGGTGCACTAATTTTCTTGTAACAGCCTCTTAAAATGCACATATAATACTCATGATTGTGAGGGTTGCACTGTAAGTTGGAAACACCCAGGATACAACCCTTTGTTGTAGGCAGTGGGTCTTGAAGGCAATCCTTTCTCTGACACTCATTCCAGTCTTGACTTCTTCCCTGATCTGGCAAATGTTACAAAGCTCTTTTACTTCTGTTAGTTATGTGTTACCCCCATTTTACCAGTAAGTGTAGGCCTGAAGGCATTCAACTCTAGTTTGTTGGATTAGCAGACCCAGCTCAGCTCTGTCGCATACTGGTCTCTAATTCACCACCACCTCTGCCACTGCCACCACTGTAACCACTGTTGCCGTCATCTAGAGCTGTGTCTTGTTCCTTCTCTGAGTTGTGCAGGTATTCCAGGTCCAAAGGATGCAGTGTACTTTCTGGGGTTTTTGGTGTTTTTTAAATCACAGTTTTTCATTTTCTGCATCTGAGCCTGTTCATTTAAGCCTGGTGAGATGGACATACTGGCCAACCCCCATCCTTAGTGGGCTATACAACCTATTTACATAATCTTACCCAGCCAGATTGTCAATTGGCAGCAGTCTGTGCAGAAAATCTGGAAGGTAGCCACCTTGAAGAGGTGTATTTGCTCCCATTCCCAAGAGTGGTGATCCAACAGACTATGGATATTATCAAACAATACCATTACTATCATGTGCAAGCAAAATATTATTGATGATGATCTGAAAATGCCTAGAATAGAACGTGGACAGAGAACTTCCAGAAGTTAAAGCCAGGTTTAGAAGAAGCTGTGGCACCAGGAATATCACTGCTGATGTCAGCTGGATCTTGGCTGAAAGCAGACGATACCAGAAGAGTGTCTATTTGTGTTTTATTGACTACACAACAGCACTGGAAAATCTGTGTGGATCATAATACACTATGGCTAACATAGAGGAGAAGAGGAATTCCAGAACACTTAAGTATGCTTATATGAAACTTGTATCAATACCAAGAAACTATTACTTGAACAGAACAAGAGAACACTGCTTGGTTTAAAATTAAGAAAGGTGTGCTTTCTTTATACCTGCTAAATTCATATTCTGAACAAATCATTTGAGAAACTGGACTTTATGAAGACGAATGTGGTATCAGGATCAGAGGAAGAATCAACAACTTTTGTTTTGCAGATTGTGACACAACCTTGCTTGCTCAAAGTTGAGGACTTGAAATATTTCTTGCAGGGTTTTATTGTTTTTATAATTATGACTCTTAATGGAATATGGTGAGCCTTTCCCCCACCCCCTTTGTTATGTACTGTCTAATTGGATCCAGCTGGCACAGGAGATTGCCCCTCCTCCAGTGAAGCAGCTTGTGGATTTGAACTGCATGCCTTCAGGATTGCAGTGCTGTTTCTT